>NC_048293.1:15046243-15346243 GCF_009762535.1 Notolabrus celidotus
AGACGGTGGGGGTTTATAATAACACAGTGCAGGTCAGTCATCCTCAGGGCTGAACACGCACACACTCACTTCACCAGACAAATACGCTGATTCAATTGCACAACAGTCATTAAGTTTTTGCACTGTTTTAAACCTACTGTAGATTATTGATTTATTGGTGTATTTCTTTAAACTTTATCTTTTTCTTGCTAGGTCTTTTTTATCAATTTTCATCGTCTATGTTTATCTGTTGTTGTCATTGCTAGGGTCTAAGAGAGAAACGCATTATCAATCCTCTGTATGTCTGGTGCATACTGCAGTTTTTGACAATAAAGAAGACTTTGAGATGATTCACAAAAGGAACACAGATCTGTCTGTCAAGCATCCTCCCGGACTTCTTAATGGGCACAATGTGTCCTTCAATTCCATTTCTCTTCCCCTCTCTGTTTTAATACATCACTGATTTCATATTTCTGTGCCATCTTTCACAAGTAAAACATTTTATCAATAAGAAGTTTAAATGATTAAAGAAGGCCTTTCGTGTTAATGAGAGGTGATGAAGAGGCTCTGATCTGTCTGTTTGTTTCTCATGCTCTGTCTCTTGACTGCCAAACCGGCGTGATCTGTCCCGTATTTTTGTGCATGATGCATCATCGATGACTGCACACGCTGTGAATGACGCGAGAAGAGATGATCAACCATCGTATTATCACGTTTCTTAATGCAGCGCAGTTATGAGACATTCTAAAGGAATTAGCGCGTTACTGACGTCAATCTTTTTGTTTGTTTTTTCACTGTAAACAGACTCTAGTGTGCCGAGTGGTCCAGAGGAACCGCAGAACTGTAACACCGAGAACATGATGCTTCATATAATCAAACTAAGTCTTATATCGCTCCATTACTCCAGTCACGAATCACACGCTCTGCTCTGGCTGCAGCCGGCTGTTTGTCCTGACGATGGTTTGTTATCATTTAATGTTATTTAGATTTTAATGATGCTGTATTGGTCTTCTTGTTGATGCACCTGGAGTGGGAAAGTACGATCTAATCACAAGTAGTCGACGCATTCAGAGATGCATGTTGATGCAAAGTGTAAACTCTAGTACTCAGACCTGTCCACTTCTGATCCGATCATCCAGGAGGCGTTTTAATACCACGTCTCAATGACCTAATTTTGTTGCTTCACTCTGTAGCTGAATAGAGGCGTACATTTACACTGACAGTGTTTCCCACATGTGGAAGATAACTGAGCATTTGTGTTTATTTTCTAAATCATATCACCATCCACTACCAATAAACCAGTAGACCACCTCTCTCTCTCTCAATACTACTCCTCACACACGTGTCTCCTCACCTGCTCTTCAGGGAACAGAAAGAGACTTAACAGACAACATTATGATAATGTAAGAGCTTATGTCTCTTCAAGGGGTGCTAGACAAGAATGTTTTAGTCTTCTGGTGACCTTTCTTTCAGCTGTCTTCATTTACTCCTGCAACTTTACAACCTAAAAGAAGTGCCTGTTGCATCCTTTCAAAATAAAAGCACGTTTGAAGAGTAAACAGCAATAAAGAAGCAATCTTTTCTCTAAAGCTGGAACATTTACAGGGTGAATTACAGCTTTAAATCATTATGGAAAAACTTAGCATCTTGAATCATGTCATGAATCGAACAAATGGATTGTTGCATCCTGAGTGACATTAACAGTATGGATGTCCAAAACAGAATGGGGGAGAAACATGCTAGAAACGAGTCACATGAAAGAAAAGACAAGAAGCTGCGAGAATGATTGTGATGGATCTCACTCTAATGAAATCTAGTGAAATCATTTCTAGGACACTGCACACTCATTTCCAAGCATCAGCCTGAGCTTTGGGGCCAGGAGAAATGGTTTTATAATTCAGAGCTTAAAGCACAAATATGTCTGCTAAAGAAACCAATAGTTCAGTTAATAAAGTCAGACTTTCCCGAGGGAAGAAGCAAAGTTCAACAGCTCAACACGCAGCCAATTGAGAACTGGAGGCCAAACAACAGAAGGGAGGAGGGGGAGAGGGAGGCAAATGAGTATGCAGCTTTGTTATGAATTATGAAGAAAAAAATAAATTTCACTGGGTCAATCATGGCAAAAAATAAAAAAACAGCATTTTTGCAGGGAAGGATGGGGGAGATGCATCAGATTGGAACTAGAGTGAAGCAGGTGGGGGTGTCGAACCTTGACAGCTTTGCTGAGTTTTCCTTGAAGCATGGACTCGGTGGCTGACAGAGCTTCCATTGCACTCCAGTTTTTCTCCCGAAGCTCCTGTTTTGGTCAGTTCCAGAGAGACACTACTTTCAGTTTGCCTCAGGGGAAAATGCATCCAGTGACCCTCAAATAAAGACTGGTAAGAGTAACACAACACACTGAACGCAATGCTCATTTTGAAGATTACTACACTCTGCTATTCACCCATGCTCCAACAACTAAAAATAAGCACGAATGTATCCCCTCGAGAGTCCGTGTCTCGCACCTTGTGTGGGTAAAAGCAGCAAGCAGACTACGCAGGATAGGTAAAGTAGCTGTGAGGCTTCTGTTAACATTGAGGTAGCACTGGTTTAAGAGATGGAAAAGAGAGAGATAAAAATGAAAAAAAAAAAGTCCAAATAAATATGCTTTTCAAATCTAATATGTCTCTCTTGGAAATACAAGGTAGGTGAGTTCCTGCTGCCCTGATTCATCCACAAGCACAGACAAGCTAGCTGAAGCACTCATGGCCACCGGCGAGCATAACAAGAGTAGGCTGGAAGGCCTGTTATGCAATGCTCAGCTTAAGCAATCCAAATCAAAATAGACATCTGTACTGATGTGTAAAATCATGTTGACAGTGAACCTTAGATAGAGAAACTTTTCTATTCTGGGTTTAAAAAAAAGAAAGAACCAAAAGCAAGATGAGTGAGACTCAGAGGCAGTGGACAACAGTGGGGGGTATGAATGTATGCAGTGTGCAGCTCCAGTGTGAGGGGAGGGTTTTGGGGTGCCACACAAGAAGGAGGGCAGGTGGGATTTTTTGCCAAGGGAGTCACACAGTTCAAGAAAAAAAAAAAACCTACGTTGTTCTTCTTCCTGTGAAGCTCCACAGAGTCCCTCAACTCAGCCAGCTCAGCCTGCAGATCTGAGACCTGCTGCGCCTTCTCTGACAATCTGACGGACAAGATGACGGCTCGTTATTATCGGTGACGTTATGAGGGAGTTAAGAATCCTTTGACATGATACACACTTGATGTGTTGTGTTCACGTGTACTTACTCTTTGAGCATCTCATGGCTTTGGATATCTGTGTGGGACTGCTGTGTGAGGAGAGAGAGAAAAAGTCAAGTTGGAACAGATACGGAGAGGCAATGCTGTCAAAGTTTAAGAGCAGCTCATACAATATGTCTTCAGTCAATGTCTGCCTTTTCTTAAACTTAAATGTTCTCTTAGCTTGACAAAACTTTTAGTTTCAGGCCACAAAAAAAAGATCACATTTCACTTTACAAGGAACATTTTTTGTGTGCGTCATTAGTGTTGTAGTCAAGGCCACAACAACCGAGACATGTCCGAGACCAGAGTGCACCAAGACCAAGACATTTAGGGATCGAGACCAAGTCAAGACCAAGACCATATATATCTAAAAAATTCACCATGAGAGGTAACAAAATAAAAGACTTGTGTTTATTTTATCTAAGTTTGCTTTAAAATAGAATTGACAGCAACGAACAAGGTTTGGTTTTATCTTTGTGGCCTCTCTTTTGACGCACTGAGAGCCTTTTGACTCCTTAAGTTTTGTTTTGGTCGTCGTTAGTTTAACTTTCACTTCAGTTTAGAGTTAAAACTGTGTTTTCTGTTGCCTGTGATCTCAGGAGAGGTAGGAGGACGCAGCGGTAAATTTGCAGGGTTGTTTTGATGAGCCTTTCTTTTCTAATTAGTGGTGTGCATTTTTTATTTTCTTTAGATAATATTTGTAGTGTTTTTATCTGATAGGTTATAGGTGTTGACACAGAGTGCATCAGTTCTGGTCTTGACCGGTCTTGATATAAAATACGGAGTTCGCCCAGTCCGAGTAAAAATGCTTTCGATTCCGAGACTAGACCAAGACCTTAAATAAGTGGCCTCGAGACCAGTCTTGAGACCAAGACCGGTCTCGAGTACTACAACACTATGCGTCATCGTTCCTCACCTGTTGATGTACCTGCTCCATATTGTCACTCAGCTCCACAGTCCTTGCCTCCACCTCAGCATGCAGACTCTGGATCTCCTGGTCCTTTTCTACCAGTCTGCAGGTCAGGTTAGATCATCATTAAGCCTCATTTGTGGCTGGAGAACTGCTTTAAGTGCGAGTGTCGAGGTTAACTTACAGAGCCTGGAGTTCTTGGAGCTGGGCACCAGAACTGCTCTGCTCTTCTGGCATCTCCTTCTGTCTCAGCTGCTCCATCTCTGCCTGCAGGGCCACCAACTGCTGCTCCAGAGCCTGGGAGACACAGACACAAACTGCTTCAGACGCGAGCTCAAACTAGGCCAGGACATGTACGTATATCTGAGGGATTGCCATTAAAGAATGTGTTTCATTGATACAGAAAAAAAGCACATACCTCTGCTGTCTTCTCTCTGGCTGAGCTGCTGTCTTGTGCTGCCTGTAGACTCTCCTCTAGGGAATTTAGCTTCAAATCCCTCTCTTGGATCCTAGAAAATAAAGTGAAAGAAGGGTTCATAACAGACTCTGTTGATTTTCATTTAAATAATGATATCTGCTACAAGAGCGAGTTTAACAACACACAAGATCAGGTGTTAAAAGTCTCACTATCAGAGCTGTGCTTGGGGATTAGCTTCAATATGCTCACAGTAGACTAAGTAGTGGCCTTTGGTTACGTAACATGTAATTATGACATCAGCTGCTCTTCATCCAAGCTGGCTGGCAAAGCTGTCGCCACTGATGAACTAGTGGAAGCGAAACTTCAGTTAGATACTTCTATCCGCCTCTGTCTTTGTGTATTGTGAATGCAGGTGGCTTTTATTACAGTGCCATGATCCCAATCCTGGAGCCCATTGACTCTCCTCTCACAACAATATGCAGTAGGTTACATGTTTTTGGAAGCAACAGGCAACTTTAAGAGCTTCTGGTAAAGTTTACATCCAGACTAGCATCTTGAAGAGAAAAGGTGGAGCTGGTGAAGGAAGGCAACATCTAATGGTGGATATTGAGCAGCACCTTTTTGTTTTTAATTTAATTTAATTTTGGGGGCTTTTTAAAAAAAAAATCTTTATTTATAGAGGAGAGGACAGTGGATGAGGAGAAAAGTGGGGGAATGACATGCAGTGAAGAGGTCGCAGGCTGGATTAAAACCTGGGCTGCCCGCTACATGGGTGCACAAATCAAACAATTAGGCTAAATCCGCGCCCTTGAGCTGCACTTTTAGGAGGCATCTGTTAGTCGACATTAATTACAGCTCAATTGGCGTCACCAAAGGGTTCCAGGATTGCATTTCAGGGGACTGTTTCGACCCCTTTCGCTCCCTGCACAAACTGTTTCCCTGTATACATCCAATGCATCAAACCGTAGCGGATGATACAACTTGTGCTACAAACGTATACAAGAAAACTACGGATAAATTATCCTCTTCTGACCCTGCAAGTTCAGCATGTTATCAAGGGGTAAGCACCTGTGTTGAAAAAAGAAGCAAGTGCTTAGCGTTAGGGTCCTGCTCACCCTGTCTGGGTTGCAATACGCTCACTATACATCATCCTTTATAGAACAGGTCTACAGGGTGGAATCATAGACTGTATAAAATATGGAATATGGACGTAGTATCCGTTACGTCACCCATCTGTTTCTGAAGAGCTGTTTTGGCAGCCATGTTACTGCTGTCGAGCTAGTGTGAGGTAAAGAGGCAGACCTTTAGCCTCCTAGCCAACAGCTACAGTTTTCCCACCTGTCAATCAGTCAGCTGTGCCTCTCATTGGAAGACTCGTAATCTCAATATCTTTGAAATTGCCACATTAGAAAACAATTCACCCCCCGTACAGTGTGGGCTGATCGAGACATGAGCTATCCAGACTACACTCATCTTTTGTACCAGGCTGTGAACATGTTTATTTCTGCTGTAAAGATCAGCTTTTCTTAATTGGTGTGTATGTGGTTTTCGGTACTTCCGGAGCCAGCCTCAAGCGGCAGTTTTTAACACTTCCGCATTGGACTTATATTTTTAGACTGGTGGTTGCCGCTTGGGTGGAATATGTTTTATGACTCACTGGTTTTAATTGTCTTAAGGCTAAGATATATGCATATTTGGAAGCGTTGCTCATTTGACTGACAGGTTGTAGCTGTTTGCCAGACAGCAAGGATGTAGCTTAAGCTCCACCTCTTTTCCTGGAATCAACATTTCCAATATGGCAACTGCCATCTTTCAGTTTCACAACACCTCCTCAGAAACCAATGGGTGACGTCGCTGAGACTACGTCCATGTTCTATATAGTCTAGGATTTTTTACAAAGAAGATCATGATCCCTAAACACCAGAGGGTAATCATTTGATCTTACTTGTTCTGGAGTTCTTCCACTATCGACTCTGATGGGACCTGTAATGACAGTAGATGATGATTTTAAAACATGAATATTGACGTAACAAAAAAGAACAGTATAGAACAATGTGAGACATTTCACCTGTTCTGCTTTCATTCTTTTCAGAGCCTCATTTTCTTGTTTCAGCTCCTCGTTCTCTCCTCTCACAGCCTGCATGAGGACAAAACATCCCCTTAATTATTATTGCCCATTGGGGATTGTGATCACAAAGCAAGCACTCTAATACAGAGTCATTCAAAGCATGCTGATGTAATTCTAATGTATATTGTTTCCTGTTTCTTTCCAAACTAAAAGACAACAGACACCTTAAGCTCTTCCTCCTTGTTAGCCATCTCAATCAGCCCCTTCTCCAACAGGCCCTCCACTGTCTTCATGTTCTCCTCCTTCTCCCAGGCACTGAGTAGGAAGTATAAAAGAGCATTCAGTTAATTATGATGACTTATCATTCCCACTGACAGAGAAACAAGCCCAACCAGCTGATGTATTTCAAATATGTTCCAGTTTTCAGACAAACACACCTCTTCTGGAACTGGTCCAACGCCAACTGAGAGGCAGCCTGTACAGGGAGAGACGCAGGCAAACGGTAAGAGAGAGGGTGTGTCAAAGGGAAGGACATAGAATTTAATATGTTTGTTGTTTTTTTATGTGGAAGAGTGGTAAAAAAGTACAAAAGTAACCTGATCAGAAATCTGTGCCTGCAGATTCTGAAACTTTGCCCTCAGCGACAGGTTCTCATTGTGCAGGCTCTGCAGAGGGAAGGAGGAGACACAGTTATGAGTGACTTTCAAAACATTTTATCTCTTTCCTATCCATTTAGCTTCTAAAAACAAAAACATCTGCAACTGTGGACCTGTCTGCCCTCCTGACACAATAAGAGGCCTTACTAAATTCCAGCAGGCTAATGAACCCGCAGCAGTGTTAATATAAGGAGCTGTAGATGAAGCGGTCATGTGACTATACCTGCATGTTGGTTTCTCTACCGGCCCCGCTGCTCCTCTCAGCATTCAGAGAATCCTCCAGACTCTTCCTCTGCAGCTCCTTTTCAGCTAATCTGAGAACAACACAAGGGAAGAGAGGGTTTAAGTGAGCGCAAGAATCACAGCTATATAACTCTGAATGCAATCAGAATGTGTCGAAGGGTTAGAAATGAAAGCAGTTCTTACAGCTTCTGTAGCTCCTCAATGTGGGAGACTTGGGTGACCTAAATGAGAGAAATAACAAGTTATTAGCCTGCATATGGACACACATATGGAGTGTCTTGCATTAATGAAATACATGTAAGTGAAGTTGAAAAAATATACCTGTGAAGACATCTGGGCCTGCATGCCCTCATTTTGGACCAGCAGACTTTTGTTTTCATTCATAAGTTCCTGTTAAACAAAGACTTTGTTAGCTTTGAGTGTTTTTTGATGTTCACTCTACATCAGAACACCATAAGCATTCATTCAATCCATTTACAGACCTGAGTGTAATCAGATTTCATATAATACAATTCAAATTACTTAAGGTTAAATCTAGTTTATTTCATTGATTTTGTGTGTGTGTGATGTGGTCTTGTCTCACCTGGACCCGTACTTGCATTGAGTCATCAGGCATGCTGTGCTGAGACATCTCCATGAGCTCCATCACCCTCTCCTCCACCCGCTCCTTGGCCACCATGGCTTCCGTCAGGCTGCCGTGCAGGGTCTGGAGTTCCTTGTTCTTGTTGTTCATCTCTGTCTCCGCCACCAGCAGCTGGCTGTGAAGCTCTGCACCCACACACACATACACACGCACGCGCACACACACACACACACACATTTAGTTGCTAAATGTAATGTGATGGTTCACTTTGATGTGAAATAAAACAACTCAGAGGCCCCGTTCGTTTGAGTGACATCATGTTTCATCACCTTGCTTAGAGGTCTGCAGTTTCTCTCTCTCAGCGTTGACACCGTGGCAGAAATTCTGCAGGTCTTCCCACCGTCTCTTTGCTTCCTGCAGCTGAGCCTGAGGACGAAGAGATGGAGCCAATTTGGTGAACGCTTTTCACCCACACATTATACGGGAAAACAAGTGCCCACAAAATGTTATCAGGGGTGGCTTGAGTGGGCGTCAAGATCCTACGCTTTGAAGTGTTGGAGTGTGCAGCTCCAGCACGCAGGGTAAGATAACAAATGTCAGACATCCATCTGTCTTCTCACTGTCAATACCATTACTGTACAGTTAGTGATGGAGGTTGATGTGCATTAAGGGTGTCTGAATTTCTAGAGGCCTCACAAGTCTCCCTCAGAAGTCAACTCCAGCTCTGGAGAATGGGGTTAAAAAATATCTTCCAGAGCAGAAATACAGCACATTATCTAAAACCATTTATCTTTCCTGTCTGACTTGAATAGTCACTGCTTTGAATGGCATATAGCCTAACTTTGTATACTACAGAATATAACCTCATAACAAGGAATCTGTCCCTTTGACACATCTATAAACAAACTAAGCTAATATTAGATCTCAGCTAGACCCTGCTGTAGTAGAATAATCCCTGATGTTCAACATCAACCTGCTTTATTCTGTGTTTTTAAACAATTCCAGTTTCCTTTCCATTAAGAAAATGAAGAAGAGCTTTTGAATGCAATTACATAACATAGCTTAACTTTCACTAGTGTTTTGACTACATAGCACATCCCTACAGTTTGCTATTGTAACCTGATAATTTAGTCAAACCAGTTCTTGTTTTTTTGCTCTAACTGAGAAGTTTTTAAATGGCAGTGAAACAACTTACACAGCTGTGTATGCTTCTGTTTTAGAGACCAAGAAAAGCCCTTTTTGAATAATGATGGTATTGTATCACTGCCTTCACTGCTGACTTTGCAGATACCGATGGATTCTAAATACCGGTATCGCTGTCGGAAAATCTCTGATAAAGAAAACAAGGTGTCATGACATGAAAAGCCTGAACTTGTGGGCATAACTTTCGAGCTCAGACTCGTCTGAGTGGAGCGAGTAACTCTAATGTTCATCTTTGATGGTGGTCAATGAAAAGACAGGAAAGGCTGATCTGAGTGTCTAGCAGGAAGGTGTTGTTTATACACAGCACAAAGCTTCAAACATTCCTGCCTCTAAAGCCAACACAGGTTCTCTTTCCCACACCCCGACCCCAACTTCTGCTACAACCCCCTCTCGTTTCCCTGTCAAAGCTACCACACCCATTCACCCTATTTGAAGCTGAGCGGCATTCCAAGGTTTTGTGCAGATCTGTTCTTTATTTTGTGTGTATGTGTGTGTGTGTGTGTGTGTGTGTGTGTGTGTGTGTGGGAGTCTCGGTTGAGGAAACTGAAGCACCGGCTAAATAAACACATTGTGCATCTGGATGAGCGTACCTCCAGCTGGGACACGTTCTGCTTGTAGCCGACCTCCAGCGACTTCCTCTGGTGCTCCTCCTGCTGCAGCTTGCCGTTGTTTTCCGCCAGCTCTTTCATCAGAGCGGCGTACTCGGAACGCAGCTTGTTCAGCTCGGCCGAATTCCTATCGAGAAACACACGCGCAGACACATGCACGGATGAGTGATATGAGACTGGCTGATGAGGCATGTGTGTAGAATGTTACTGGTGAAATGATCTACAAGTAGCCTGAACAAGGCAGAATAATTCTGCTTTAATTCTGTAACCACAAGGGAAACAATGTGGATAATACTGAGATAGAGGTTAGCCACTAAAATAAAAAGGGACAGGATTAGAAATGTTAGCATGACCTGGATAACTAGAAGTCAAAGCTATGCAGATGAGACATGTAAGAAGCTCTACAGAGCGTCACTCGTGGGGTCATGTTTTAGTGAACCACTCACTTGCTCTCCATCTGGTTGGTAGCGGAGCTCACTGCGTCCCTCAGGATCCCGTTCTCCTGCTGCAGTCGAGTGATCTGGCTCTCCAGCTGCTCTCTCACCTGCTGGAACTGCACATTAAGAAGGGGACATCAGACAAAGGGATTCAGTCTCTGTGCAGCCTTGAGAAAAGGGTGCCACACTTCACATTACAGATATTATACGAGTAAATTTCTCTGACAGTAGTCTCACCTTTATCTGCATGGTCTGGAGCTCCTGGTAGCTGCCCTGCGCTTTGGCCTGCATTCCCCCAACTTCCTTCTCCATGGCTGCACGCTGCTCCCTCATCACGGCCTCCACACGGCCCGTCTTCTGCTTCTCCACCTGAAGCTCCTAAAAATCACAGGAGGTGTCAGAAGCTACTTACTGAAACTAACAGAACTCTTCCAAGAATCAGAGTAACATTTCGGTATGAGGAAGTGATTCAAAAAGTGCAACATGAGAATCCAGACCTGGCTGAGCTGTTTCACTTTGTCCTTGGCAATAGAGGCCTCCTCCTGCAGAGTTGTGAAGAGCCTCTCTCGTTCCTGTGCGGCGGGGTCGGGCCTTGCAGCAGTCTGGTGATGAGACAGGTTACATTTAAAAAAAGCCTGCAAAGCAAGTCCAACTTGCTACTTTAACGCTCCTCTGTTAAATGCAAATCAGGAAGAAATGTCACTCATTACAGCATCGAGCTGAAATGTCTTTTCTCATGTCTCACTTTTTGCCAGGCGTCTAAGGCATTCGGGCTCTTCTCTCGGAGCAGGGCGATCACGCTGACTGCTTCGGCTTCTGACAGAGCCAGGCTGGACAGACCAGAGAGCAGCTCCTTCAGCTTCACCTCCGTGTTCTCTGTGAAAACACACAAAGCAGAACATGTAGTTTAGCTAGCAGATGTAGATGTAAAAAGAAAAGACAGAGTAAGATGTCTTTTTATTCCTCTTACCTTTGTCAGTCTCAGTCTTCTGTTTCTTGCCACTGCCTTTGGATGGTGCATCATCATTATGAGCTGCCTGGTGGTTGGCAGAAGCTGATGAGTCGGACACGGCGTTGGCATCGTCCACTTCATTTGAGAAAAAGAAAACAAGTTGAATGGAAGGTGAAGTGTTCAGGTTAAGGTTTAAGCACACATCGTGATGTTTGAAAGAAATGGAGACCATTGTGTAATCATTACCAGGCTCAGTCTTCTGTTTCTTGGCAGAGTTCTTCTTCTTGCCACTGGGAGCATTTGGAGTTGCACCATCCAGAACTTTGGTTTCAGCAACAACAGGGGCCTCCTTCTTGGCTGGAGCTGGAGCCTGTTCTGCTTTAATCTCTGGCTGCTGGTCATCAACTGGAAAAGAACAGATAAGGGAAAAATGCAGTCAATCTCCAGCAGTCTGCCTTGAGACTGATGATGGAGGAAATTCAAATATCCCTACACTTATTGAGGATGTACCAACTGTGGCTAACTTTTTATCCCACATTTTCTATCAATTCCTTTTGTCACTTTGCTTTCTCTTTCTTTCTTTCAATGTGTTTCTCCAGTTCCTCTCATTTGTATCTGTACTTCTTGCTACTCACCGGGTTCTGCCTTTTGCTTCTTCTTGTCCTTCTTCTTCCCAGAGCTCTGTGGGGGTGTTTGAGCCTGAACGGGAGCCTGAGCAACCTGGATCTGAGCTTCAACTTTGGGAGAGGGAGGGCTGGACTGTTTGCTCGCAGCCACAGGTGCCTCCGTCTTCTTGCTGATCGGCTTAGAGCCGTTCACCTCCGGCTCTTCAGAGGAAGCGGCGGCAGCGGCGGCAGCAGCGGCAGCCGCCGCAGCAGCAGCTTTGGCAGCCTTCTTCTCCTTCTTCTTCCTCTCCCTCAGACTGACAGGAGCTTCTGGAGACGCTGAAACAGGCACATATGGAGTAGGTGTTGGTGGATCGGGGTCTGGTGTGACCACTGGTGCGGGTTCTTCCTCCAGCTCCTGAGAAGAGCTGTTGGCACCGTCAGCCATGTCAAAGTCCCGCACGTCCTCTTCGGACTCTCCACCTCCACCACCTCCGCCGCCTCCTCCACTGGCACTCTCCTTCTTCTTGCTCTTCTTTTTCTCATTCCTCTTGCGGGTGTCCGGCCTGGATGGCGGTAGCTTGAGGTCCCGCTTCTGCCGGGCCAGCACCTCGTCGTACGAGGTTTCCTTCATGAAGAGCCAGAAGAAGAGGAACATGAGGGCGATGACCAGGGAAGGGGCCAGGATGAGGAGGTACTGGGAGTCGTAGATATCCACCGCCATTCTGAGAACAGAGAGAGAGACGCACAGATGAATACAGAATAACTGACTACAGGCGGAGACCACACAGTGGAAACAAACATATTCATGACACGTGAATATTCATGACCATGATATGTATCTGCAAATAAGGTAGATACACCGTATGTGTGACATGACGGGAGCTGGCAGGACTGCAAAGGAGGTGTTAGTACATCTGCATTGCTGAGAAGGTGAGAGAGAGGGACTCCTACTCACACCTTGTCCTCTCTCTTAGTAGTATGATCCAATTAGATTACACTACACAGCTTAACATCCACCTTGTCTTTATATAAGATGAAAGTAGAGCCTGGTAGATTTATGGATTTGCTGGACCTAGTAGAGGCATAAAGGATCAATATAATGTAGACATGATAACATGTAGGGATGCACCGAATATTCCGCCACCAAGACTTTTATCATTGTTACAACACGCTTGTCTGAATAAGGGCCAACATGTCTGCATCCATTATTCCTTTAATGGCAGCACTAAAGCGTCTTCTAAGCAAAGAGGTTGAGACGGACCACAGAGTGAAAACAATGAAAAGTACACTCTTAGAGTCTGTCAGCATATGTTTCACTGAGATCTATTCAGATCATCTGCACTTCATCGCGACTGTACTTGATCTGCGTTATAAAGATCATTACTTGGATGTGGGAGTAAAGCAGTGCACACGAGAAATGATCCAGGACGCGATGGATGTGGAGAACCCGCTTGGAGACGGAGAAGCGCACAGAGGAGAACAGAGCGCAGAAAAAAGCACTCATCTCTCTGAACCAGATGAGGGGCATGCATGTTCAATGAGATCCTTTGATTTTAGTGAGGTTAGTACACAGTCGGAGCCATAAATGCAATGGTAGGGGAGACCGGGGACAGTTGTAACATTTTTTGACATTTCCGTCCATAACTTTGAGCTCTTTTAACCCAGTGTGTTCAAACTGCTATACAAACTAGCTGCAACTAAACTGAGCATGTGCAGAGTGAATCAAGTGATTCCTAACTTGTTCCTGATTGGAGCAAGTACAAGTGTTATGTACTGTCCCTGGTCTCCCTACTAATAATTGGCATGATAATTTGTTTCGGTGTTTCGGCCTTGGTTTCCTCATTTTCGGTTTTAGCCAAGAATTTTCATTTTGGTGCATCCCTGATGATATGTTCTATTATCAGTGTTTTTTTAAGACAGCAGCCTTCTGATGACATTTCAGACTAAATATTGGTGCACAAGCGACATAGAGAAGGTCAAATGCTCTCTGTGTATATCTGCTGCCACACTGATTATCAGCATGTTTTCCCCCTCTCTCTCTCTTTACCACTTAGTTTCTGTTTCAGTCAAAAAAAAGAATCACATGAAGAATTTCCTGCAATGGGAAGAAGTTATTAGAGAATAAAAGCCATCCGCTTCCCTCATGGCGGCTTAAAAGGGGACAAATAGGTCAAGAACGACTCGACTAAAAAGAAGACTGCTCTCTGTCTCATTCAGTCACTTCCCTCCTTCAGCCCCCACAAGGACGACTTGGTGGCATTCTAGACTCATATTAGGATGGATTTGCAAGAGGCAAAAATACACCCACATGCAAGTGTCACCTGGCGCTGAGGGCTGCTGCAGCTGCAGTTTGGCCCCTGCGAGAGAAAAGAGGGACGTCTTAAGTCGCAGGCAAAGTTTATAAAGTCAAAAGGTCCTGAGACGACTTCAGTTTCACATCTGCCAGAAGTTTTTTTAGGAACTTTGTTTTGTTACTTCAAGGCTGCATAGTGAGAATGAACTGGGCGGATTGGTTTAAATAAATCAGGAATAATTAAGTGCTCATTTTAAACCACTTAATCCAAACCAGCTCCTAGATTAATTGTCATTTCTTGGCATGAGCGGCGCTGATAAAATGCCTGCGTGATTTCAGGAGATGCAATGGATTTATTTGTCAAAGCAACAGTTACTCATGCATTTTGCACATATGAATATTAATTAATGCAGCTTCTCAGCCAAGTAATCTGATTAATCCAATGATCCAACACTGCGCAAGACTTCCTCATTTTCCTTATTTATAGGACTCTTTCATTAAATACTTCATGTTGTAGCTTTTCTATTCAAACTAGCTTACTTCACCCTGTATTGCATGTCCAGTTTTGTAAAAAAGGAATCAACAACAGGGAACTTCTGCAATCAAATCAGCAAAAACAGTGCAGGGGATTTCTCCCACAGGACCACACAGTCGTAGATCTTAAGCACACAAAAGCAAAGTAAAAGCAGCATTCTAGGATAGCACCAACAGTAAATGACCTGGCGTGCAGCACAATCACTTCCTATTCTTGAGATCTGTGGCAGTAATATAGCGTGGGAGTCAGCGTCGTAGAGCAGACCTCTTTAGTAATTTGGATTAAGCAGATTACCCATGATAATACATTTAAGAATAACTTTCCACTGCAGGCCTTCCTGAGGAGTGGAAGGCTTAGCGCTATAGTGTTATGTTGACCCTGTTTCAGTATCAGAAACACACAAAAATGTAGCAGGACAATAAGAATGTGTACATTTGACTTTTTATTTTGCCTTTTAAACACAAAGCTTGATCCTGAACCCTTATTGTGTAACATTTTTAACTTTATGAGAAACCAGGACTGACCATATTATCCGATTGGCTGGTCTTTCAGTTTTATTATGAATGTTTGCTTTAACCTATAATAACTCTCAACTTCATTTCCTCTGAGCAGCTCGTATGGCATCTGTGTCAAAGAGCATGCATTCCTCCATACAGGATAAGCTACAGCTGGGGGCAAACTCATACAAAATATATTCAGCTGAAGTAGCTGCTAGTTTAAAAGACAAACTCAGCACCGAGTCAAAAATAAATAAAAATACAATGACTCTAAATATTAGCTTTTATGAAAGAAGGAAACAGGTATCTTATCTGTGACCTTATTAGAAGTTAACAGACAGCAACATCTGAATACAGAAATCCTTCACTAGCCGCATGTTTTCCTAAACAAACATGACTGCTCTGAGTACAGTATGTTCTACCTTTACAGCATGCCTGAGAAACGTTTCCACTTCAGTGTTTAGTGGCCGGCTACCAAATCTGGAATTTCTTTTAATGCATTCATTTCATGTTCCAGGAAACTCCCATGTCAGAAAGAATTAAGCTGTGAAATAACTTTAAAAGCAACACTGCTTCTTGGCCTCTTAGGTATGGGTGGGGTAGGCAGTGTGAAAGTTTGAGGCCTGCTTTCTTTCTTTCTCTTCCAGGCCTCACTCAAGGGTGGAAGGTGCATGCGTTTCCTTATTGTGCAGCCCGATCCTTGTCCCAGCATCGAAATGAGCCAGGAGGACAAAGCCCTCTCGGGCTGTTGGCTCCCCGGAATCTAGTTACTTGGCTGGCCGGGCCTCTTGATTTGGCAGGACTGGAGAGAGAGGGAACTCCTGAAATCTAACCACCGGGAACCAAAGAGCAGGGCAGACAGACACTTGAAAACCAGGCCGTGCTGCACTTGACAGCCAACGTGTTCAAGAACTGAACAGCAAGTCAACAGTTTCAGGGAAGCCGAACCATGAAGCTATTCAAATGAACAGTTTCAGTAGTGGTTCTCATAAAGACCACAAGTGTCTCTGGGTGTTTTTAAAGGTAAACTTAAGACTTCTTTTTAATCTAGCTTTTAATTTTGAGTCATTTATTTTTAGCCCTGGACTGCATTTTTATTACTATCATTATTATTATTTGTATTATTTTAATCATTGTTTTAACATTTATTTATCTTATTTAATTATTTATTTCTTGTATTCATCTGACCTTGTTAACGTTACATTATTTTTAACTTTTCTTTCCACTATTACTTATTTTATTATTTATTTATTTTATTTTTAAGTATCTTATTCATAATCATGCCTTTTATAATTTTACTATTGCTGTTGTTTTCTGTCTCTCTGTTATTCTGTGAAGCACTTTGGGCTGCATGTTTTTATGAATGAAAGGTGCTCTATAAATAAAGTTGAGTTGAGAGTTGGGTTGTCATTTTCAACATGAAAATCAATCCAATCTCCTCCCCAGTTCTTATGTAAATAGTTATATATACAATGGTTTGTATAATGGATGTAGGCAGGAAAATGAGTGGTTATTACTGACTGAAGAGGTGAAGTTTAATGTATATGTATGTTTAAACGTCAAGAGTATAAATGGATGCATTCACCTGGTAAGATAATGGAGGACAGACACATTTCAGGACTGAATGGCCATCTGGACATACTACTTCTTTCTATGCATACGCATATAAAAGACTGGAAAAGGATAATTACAAGTATCTAAGTGTTGTACATTTTGTGTTGTTACCCTTTCCAAATAAAAATACAATTAAAAAAAAAAAGAAAATCAATCCAATCTAATGCCAGAGAGCAGCTGGTTATATTTTAGACAGGCTAACGCTTGTAAAAATGACAATGTCAACCCCCTCCATGTTACTATTTGTTTGACTTACAGTAGAAGTCCTGGAAGTGATCATTACTACTTCACATGCAGCTTGGTAAAATGACTGTGAAACAATTGAAGTAAAAGGCACCGTCCCACACAAATTAATATAGAATAACTGTGTATGTCCCTTTGTAATGGCACTGCAATCAGTTTCAGATTTTGATCTTTTACTTACTACGACAACTACTGCTAGCATAACATCTGATAGAGAGTTTCCTGGATTGTGGGTTATTCAAAGTGATCTAGATAAAGGATCATATGTAGGACACAAGGATCATAATTCTGTCTGAGTGGTTAAGTTGTATCAGAATATCAGTCATAAACTATACTGAAAGTGCCAAAGTACAATCCAGGGCATCTTGGAAAAACATTAACAATAGGTGGAGGTCCATTGAAATGCTTTGGAATAAGGAAGTCTTTTTTTTTTATATATATATATATATATATTAAATCAAATTAAACACTTAAAGAAAAAATGATCTATAGATAGACATGTGGTGGATTGTCCCAGGTGCTATCAAGTCCTCAGTCCACTTATAAAAATAAGTGTATTAAACTTCTGAAGATTCATCCTGAAGCCATTAGGACACAGTGTGACAGATATGCATCGTCATGTCTCCAGCAGTCACCACCTTATTGCTGACGTGGGAGGCTGCCAACTAAAGTGACGATCAATTAGAAGCACCCGAAATAAATTGCGACACTTTGACTTGTCTTTGAGGTAGTTTGATGTCCACCAAGCCACCTCCACATTTAAAAAAACAAAAGGGGGCTGATCACTACAGCTCAGCACCAAATGTCTCAGCATGCTAGGTCATGTCTAATCGTGGGCCTTGTGCACACTACTACTAGTACAATCTATGTTATAGCTGAAAGACTTGGTGCTTGTGAGTATAGACTGTAATCATAGAAAATGCAGAAGTGATGCAGTTAATCGTGCTAGCTAAGCTCCCAAATCACACGTTACACTGTATGAAAGGAAATGAATATGAAACGAGGCACACGCCAATTGCCAGCTAACTTCACCAACGTGACTAGCAAGAAACTGTTTGTATTATTAGTGAAGAAAGCTCAATAGTGGCCTAGATATGGCTACAAGTAGTTGCTATCATTGTAAAAAGCAGACAGAAAAAGAGGCTTGTCGACAGCACTATGAATGAGCTAGCTAACACCAATGCTAGCTAACTAACGTGGGCCAGTTACCAACGTTAGCCGGTGTTTCGGTTAAACGAGTGACCATGATAACTGGCGACTTTCAGCTGAATGCGTCGGTGGTAGTCGTAGTTGCAGAGTGGAGTGAGGTTCCAGCTGTTTTAAAAAGGCAGAAAGTCGTCAGATAACATGGTAACACGTTAAACGGAAACACCGGTCAATCCAATTATTAGTACAAGAGGAAGTCCTCTAATAATCGGTGTGCAATTTGAGTTGTAACACTCAGTCTTCTTTCACAAGCACTCAGCCCCACAAGGAGGCGTGAACGTCTGCCCCACAGGCCTCGTCTTCTTGGTGACCCAGCCTCCCTTCTCTCCTGAAATCTCTGACCCGGTCTGCTGCTTCAGTCTGCCGCTCCAGTCCTGAGGGCCGTTACCAGGCCCGGGTAAAGAGCTTAGCCGCGCTTAGACCAGGATAAGACGCCTTCTTTCTTTTTTTGCTAGGAAATGAGTGTATAACCGAAAACGTCCTACCTGTAGTTTCAGTTCTCAGCCTCCTTAGTAAGTGGTGAAATGGCGTTGACTCTGCGTTGACTCTGGCAGACTCTCCTGACTTCCCGGGGCAGCTCCAGCCTGGCTTTCTCTTGCCTGTGCTATCCGTCAGACTATCTCCTGTTTCTGGTTCGCGGGGGCGGGTCATAGGCAGGCTGCTGGGGTAGGCTCGTTTTGTGAGCCAGGGCGTGCCTCCGCGAGTGGCTGTCAGACAAGACGGCGCATGCTATGAACGATGTATCTCCAGCCAAAGCAAAAGATACACACTTTAAATGTATGAACAATATTTATCCTTCTAAAGAATTACTCTGTGCACGCTTTAAATTTGGCTTTAAGTTGGGGGTGCTGTAGTAAGAGGTGCATTTTTTTTTCTTTTTGCATTTAGGTTACTTATGCAACTGATAGGCTATAGTGCACATACATTTTATTTTTATTTATCTGGTTTGAATACAAGCTTTCAAGAGAACTTTTCATCATAAATTCACAAATTGCAACTTCCATACCCCGTTGTACAGCAAAGAGCATACAAGACAAACCTGGTAAAACAGGCCCAAAAGGCAGTAAAGCGCATTGAACAGAACTTATCCAAATAACTTCAGTTTTTCACACAGGGCACATGCATCGGGTTATTTTAAAATGAATAATTTTTTTTAAATTGCTATAATTATTTCTCAAATCTTCCTCAGGTATTACATTTTCAGAAAATAAAACAATGAAAAAAAAACTGATTTATTGTGTTAATTAATGTATTTTTTTCAACTTATTTATGCATCCACAAAAAAATGTGTGATGCCTTTTCCAACAGTGGGTGTTGCAGCACCCTCAGCACCCCTACTTCCCACGGCCTTGCCCCTTTGTGAAAATGAAGTGGAGTCGACGAACCATTGTTTTCTTCTCCTGCCAAACTGTGAAAACCTTCTGGACTGATATCCATGAATGGTTAAAAGTAAAAAAAAAAATCAATCCATTCCAATTTCCTTTCCAATAAATGACCTAACTTGACTCAGCTCAAGTTAGTGCTGAATGCAGACAAATCAAAGACCATGCTATTTTCAAATGGCAAACAGCTTCCATCTCACCTTCCCAGGTTGTCTACTGCTCATGGTGTTGAAATTGAAATGGTCACATCTTATAAATACTTAGGCATTCTGCTTGATGAGAACCTGTCCTTTAAACTACACATTGATAAACTTGTGTCAAAGTTGAAGCTGAAATTGGGCTTCTTTTTTAGAAATAATCATGTTTTTCATTGAAAGTCAGAAAACATCTGATCACCTCAACTTTTTTACCCTTGTTGGACTATGGAGACCTTCTTTTTATGAATGCTCCTCATCAGTTTTTAAAGAAATTAGATCCTGTGTATCACTGTGCTTTGCAGTTTATTACTGGTTGCAGCTATCATGTACATCACTGTTCCTTATACGCTGTTGCACACTGTCATCTTTGTCCGGTCGTGGACTCTCTCACTGGCTGATCTTTTGATCAGATCTGATAAATCTATTCTTGGACTTCTCCCTACATATTTGAGTGTACATATGTGTAGAAACCTCAGCCGATATGGCCTGCGCTCTCAGGACATCATACAGTTGCAGGTCCCGAGAGTCAGAACTGAACTGGGCAAAAAGGCTTTTAAATTTTCAGCCCTGTTTACCTGGAATGATGTGCAGGAGGACTTGAAACTGACACATCTTGTAACTCTGGGGGAATTCAAGTCACCCATAAAAGACAGAGAAACAGGCTCCATTGGATCTTGTGATTGTACTGTGTAATCATGTAACCATGTGAAACTGTGACTGTATTCTATTTGTGTTGTTTTGTGTGCTGTAACCTATTTTGTGCTGCCGTCTTGGCCAGGTCACTCTTGAAAAAGAGGTTTTGAGTCTCAATGAGTCTCTTACCTGGTTAAAGAAAGAAAGAAACTTTTGATTAGATATCACATAAAAGTGTTGAAATCTGCTGTAACATAATTCTGTGCCTCTCAAAATTCTTTATTCATAAAAACAGCAATATGAAATCTCCCCCCAAATCTGTTGTTTTTCTAAATCCAATCCAATCCATTTTATTTATATAACACATTGTAAAAAACAACAAGGTTCCCAAAGTGCTGCACAACAAATACAAACAGTAGAAATAAATAATAGTAACATTTAAAGTGCATTAAAAGACAAACAGACACCCTCATGCTGTATTACAAACCAGGGAGTAAAAATGAGTTTTAAGACGTGATTCAAAAGTTCCCAGGGTGGGGGCATTTTAACTTGGGTTAAATTAATTCAAAATATACTTAAAATCATTGAAAATAATGAAAGGACCAAGAGCACTAAAGATATATGATTCCCTAATAGAATTCCTCACTGAATTATAAAATTATTCCCCCTCTTTACTCAACTTATTTTATTATTTATTTTCTATGTATGTATAGTTTTCTCATTTACCTTATATTAACAACTGAAGCTGTATTGTTTCTGTGTCCTTAATGATTGTTTATGTATGATGCTCCGTCTGAATGTACCATACACTGTATACAATGAATGGAAAGAATGGAAGGAATGTACCAATTGTTTATGTACATCTAGAATAAAGTTGAAGAAAAAATAAGTTACGTCTGCGCTCGCTCCAGCCCCGCCTTTTGGAGACAGCCTTTGTGTATAAATCAAACGATCATCACAGACGAAAAGAGGGGAGTGGTCATTGCACTTCCCCTAAGCCCATTAGGCACATGAGTACAAAAAGTACAGTAATATTTTAATGGGGACTTTTTGTATATCTCTGGAATGTAAAAAAAACTGCACTTCTTTTATTTGTATCTCATTGCAACAGTGTTTATTTCACAGATTAGCAGGAAAATTGTACATGACATTTCCAAATAAACTCACAATGAATCACAATGGTTGACAGCAAGGTTCTGAATTTATCAAGTTTTTTTTTGTTTCGACTCAATTTAAGTTAGAGTTTTGTAATACTGGTTGGTAAGTTTAGTCATTATTTGTTTCAAATGCTTTGTTTAGTTAAGTTTCCATTAGTTTAAGTGTTACTTTTACTTTGGGTATTTTTCAGAACTTGTGGGACAAAGGTCAGATGCAAGACATAAAGGTGTGAAGAAAAGCACAGTTTAGTAAAAACTCAAAACATCAGACCATTTTGAAAATGTATGCAAGTACTAAAGATGAACAACTGCAGCCACCCACTTATTAAGACAAACTGTAAAATATGTCACTCACTGGGCTTGTTAAAGTAATTGACAGACAAACTGAAAACACTTTCTCTATAATTCTATTTTCTTTCATATTGGTCTCATAACACAGTTTCAGTTCTCTTCTTTGTACATCTTTGTTTTTATTGTTCAATTAATGAAAAGGTTTTTGACAATCTAGTTTTTCTTGTTAGTTTCATTAATGATACTCTTAGTTAATAGTACTTTAAAAAAGAAACCCATTGTCACTTGAATTTGAATAAATTATTAAGTTCTCAGTATAAACATTAGCTAAATAGTTAAGACAAATAGTGATCATTAGGCAAAGATCTTGTCTTCTAAATGTATCACTGCCTCTCCCCACTGCCTTCCCCCTCTGTAAGGCTGACTCAGTCATTCCTCCGCTGTGTCAGTAGACGCTGCCTGCCCTGCCGCCTGCAGCTCTGCCTCATACTGCTTCTTCAGGCCTTTCAGATACATACGCAGGCTGTCGGGGTTCAGTCTGGAGTTCCTGGCAGTCTGCAGGAGGCGGGTGGCCAGGTGGTACACAGCTCTCTGCCTCAGCGTTTCCGGATCACTCTGGTGTTTGGCCTAGAGTAGAAAAATCAAAGCATGGATATTGTCTTTTTATCTGGCCATTTCTGACATATACATAATGACTCGTTGTCTGTCAAGAGAAGCCAGGGCACGGCTTGGCTCTCTTTATGGGGTCTTGTATTCGATTATTATAAAGCATACCAAAAGCTGCTGGCTGACTTTTGACGCGACTGTTTTAGCTTCCTGAATTATGTCTGAAGGAAGTGCAGTCATCTCAGCTGCTCTCAGACCTAAAGAGAGAGAGATAAATCAAGCCATTTATTACCCAATTCCATCTACATCTGACTGGACTTCACTGACTGTACCGTAGTGCCTTTCTTCAGAGCATCCTCGATTCAGCAGGAATGTGTACACCACACCTTCAGCGCCAGTGTCGCCACTGCGTATGTGCTGGACCTCCATGTGCTGGTTCTCCACGTTGGGATAAAGGGACTCTAATTGGCACAGCTCAAGAAAATGTGTGGCAAACAGGGTGAACGCCTGTAGACATTAGGGAAACAGCACACACCCTTAACGATTTTAACAATAGTGATTACATGCTATTCCTGTTTGATTCACTACCTTGCTGAGTGAAGTTCTACAGCTGACAATAACAAGTTCAATAGTTGAGAAAAAGAATCTGATCCATCTGGTTTTTAATATGAGGGACAGGAGCAGCAGTGCAGTTCTGTAAAGGTGCATACTCTACCTTCAGGCTAAGGAGGAACTCACAGACCGAGTGACAGATGCCAATGCCCTCCTCAGCACTGGTACCACGCCCCAATTCATCTATGATGATTAGGGACCGGTCACTTACATTGTGAATTATGTAGGAGATCTTCAGGGAGGAAATATTGAATCAGTGATAATTTAATGACTTTTTTCCACCTCGTGTGTCTAACCAAGGAACATGTGCAGGTTACAAGTACAAAGAAAAAAAGATCATACCTCCTTCATTTCCAACATGAAGGTGGAGCAGTTGGTTTCAAAATCATCATCGACACCAATTCTGGTGAAAATCTGATCGGCAACACGAAAAGAGGCGTACTCAGCGGGGACGAACGAGCCTGGAATGATAACGCAAGGGTTCAAATATCCAATCAAATGAAATCATAGCAACATGTGAGGCTAAGGGGCCATGATCTGTAGTGTACCTATCTGAGCCATGATCTGACACAGCGCCACCTGTTTGAGGTAGGTGGATTTGCCACTCATGTTGGGTCCTGTGATGATGACAAAGTTGCTGCCCTCGGAGATGAAGCTATTGTTCGCCACAGGCTGCTGCCTGGCTATTCGCTCCAGGATGGGGTGACGTCCCTGCTTGATGGCTAGTGTGTCTGTGAACTCTGGACGCACTGGAGGGCAGGAAAAAACATTAAATACTTCCTTTATTTGATGCTATTTTGTTTCATTTTCTGTCTTTTATGCAATCATCATTTCGTATCATAAGTAAAGTATATTCAGTCTCCCTTCATCAATCATTAAATGCCATTAAAAGTTGGTTGGCTCGTAGATAGGTGTGTCACTATGTAATGAAAGAGATTTCTGAGAGAGGTGTGAGCAGCAGTTGTTGCAGCCAGCTAGCTCCTCTGCTGGGGAGATTTGTCTCGGTAAATACAGCGCACCAGTGCACACTTATGTAACAAGGGTAATCTGAGTACAAGCTGACGGGGATGGAAGGGGGCAGGCACTCAGCACATGTATATGGAGCTACACTTTCAGACAGCTGAGGGGCAGCGCTCACCACCCACGTGGCTGGTCCTGCCAACGACCCACACAGCAAAGGAACTGAGGCCTCAGTGGAACACTTTCAGGCTGTCATGATGTGTGACAACTTGCCGGGTGCTGCCTTATGTGCACACGACACTCCCTCAGACAACATCAGTGTACCTCGAGGGGAATGTAACAGTCTGACAGCTGTTCATGCTTACCGTAGTCTGAGATGGTGCATGCGTTAGCCAGTGATAGCAACATGTCCAGCATGGAGACGGCGTCAGAGAGCTTGTAGAGGCAGTGGATGTGCTGGTGGATGGTGCTCAGCAGCTGACATATCACCCTGTATGGAGACAGGTTAGATGCTGAGGGGGGAAAGCAGTGGAGGAAAATAATATCCAGCAAACAGCGCTCTCTAGTGGACAAAAAGTGGTATAACATAAAGACAGTCAAATCAGCCATAATAACATGCAAACTTGCTGAGATTGAGAATGTTAACTTGCAGTGCTCCCTTTTAAGGAGCGAGCTGACTCATTCACTGTTTAGTTAATTAAGAAATCATTTTATAGGGTTTAATCTGAGGATTATATCAGACATAAAATTACAATAGTAGTGAAATCACTGGTGTCTAAACACATTTTGAGATAAGATTCTAATTCTATGCTCACTTCTGCGTGGCTAACATTTATTAGCACACATTTATTAGACTGTTATTTATGAGAATGTGTCAGACTGGTGAACTCATCACAAAAAAAATCCATTATAACTCTGATAAATCAATTCTCCAGTGAAGGTTTGTCCTTTAAGAGATTAAAGCAGCCCATTAGGTATTCATAACAGTGTAGATACGTTTCCACAATACATTACTGTGTGTGTTTGTGAGTCAAAGGGTCATGTTCTCCTCACACGTAAGACATGTGAAAGATCTCCCTCAGGGCCTCATCACAGCGGTCATTCATCTTCATCAGGTCAGCAGTAGTGAAGCTGTAGTTGTTCTTTTGCTTGGATACCTTAAAGGTGGCAGAAAATGGAAGCAGTCAATGATTCAAACTTTACTGACCACATATCATAATTAAGCTTCTTTAATTCCCTGAAGTTCATTGTGAAGATATTCTTGTCACTGTTCTTAAAAGGTCTGCATCCTACGGTGGCCCTGAAGGACAAAACAAATTTACAAAAGATGAAACACTTTTACAAAGATGGAGAAAAATTAACATTTTAGAAAACAAATTTACATTTAAGAAAACAAAATTACAAAATCAAAACACTTTTACCCAGGCCAAAACAAATTTACATTTAAGAAAACAAAGTTACAAAATCAAAAAACACTTTTACAAGCGGTGAGACAATTTTACAAACGCCGGAAAACTTTTACCATTTGGTACCAGATCACTTTGTGTATTTGGTACATTCCCTTTCTGTTAAAAATGAATGTAAATTTGTTTCAGGAATATTAAAAGTGTCCCGTCGTTTCTAAAATTGTCTCATTGCTTGTAAATTTGTTTTCTTAAATGTAAATTTGTTCTGGCCTTGGAAAAAGTGTTTTGCTAATGTAATATTTTAGAATAATGTCTTATAAAATGTAAAAATGTTTTCCAATCTGTAAATTTGTCTCCACCTTTGTAAAAGTGTTTCATCTTTTGTAAATTAGTTTTGTCCTTCAGGGCCGCCGTAGCTTCCCCTTTAAGTGGACTTCACCTTGATAAACTCTGCAGGGAGTTTCCCCTCTGCCAGCACCACTCCTTCAAGCTTCATCTGTATGAAGAAACCTCGAGCTGTGCTGAAGCTGGTGCGCATTGGCCAACCATATCTCTCCCCAATCTGGTTCACCAACTCTGTGCAACACAATGCAAACTCAATTACTTCACATACTTATTAAAAACCAAAGATTTGAGAAGATAAAGCCCAAACAAACACCTGCGATGTCGTCTACTATCTCAGTGTAAGCTTTACGCGCAATGTCGAGGAACTCATTGATGTTGGGGCGGACGGCGTAACACTTCTGCGTGCGCATGTTCAGGCTCCCCTTCAGGTAGGTAGTGTCATCATTAATCACTGTTTTGATCTGCTGCAGGATCATGTCAAACCTGAGGTAGATGGAAAAGATACAGCAGAGTGAGGCAGCAGACACTACATGATAATACATTTACATCACACATAGGCAAAGGGCGTAATACCTGTTGTCTTCAAGTGAAGTGCTGTATGCTTTGAGCAGAGCTGTGTTGCAGTTCTTTAACACCATCTGTTCATAAAGCACAGTGCTTAAAGGATTCTTTATCTGCTTAATTAGAACACTGCTTTTTGAGTAGTATATTTGTTTCATACTGTAGGATCATTGTGTACTATACAAACAAACACAAACCCTTAGCCTTGGCACCAGATCCAATGTGTGTTTCAGCTGAATGACATGTGTAATCTTTGCTTCAGCAACCTGAACCTGCAGAAATACAGCAAAATTTCACATTTGCATTTTTTTCTGCACCAAGTTAGAGGAGAATTTAAAACACACATGTAAATTAACTCAACAGCGAGACATTCCTTCGCAATAAAATCACCTTATACAACAAAAGCACTTTACATACCGTTTCCTGCTTCGGGATTTGGACGAGAACAGACAGCAGCTGGTCGATGTCAAGGAAATGACCGATGGCTAAGGAGAGGGATCACTGTGTCACAACCTTGTTTTTATTACGCACAGTATTTTATATGTTGATCAATGTTTGGTGCTTGATTCTTACCATTCTTGAGGCCAAAGAAGAGCTCCTCATCCTGCAGCAGCTCTTGTATGGTGTCCAAACGTATGTTGATGGTGTCCTCGTCAACCAGAGGCTCCAGAATATTAGAGCGCAATCTTCTAGCACCACCCGGTGTTTTGGTGTGATTAAGTACCCCTAAAAGACTGTGGTCACTTCTATGCATTGATAGAAAAATACAATCAAACTTCACGCCTATGTGATTACACATAACATGATGGATGTCATAGTCCTGCATCTCTTACCTGTGGTCTCTGTTATTGACGACCAATTCCAAGTTGGAGGCGGATGCTGAGTCGATCATTGCTGTCTGTTCACTCCCTTTAAAACTCACTTTGAGGGACTTTGCAGCGTAGACAGAGTTCTGAATGAACTCTAAATATTTCAGCAGAGCAGCTGCGGCTGCTAGGCAGTAATACCTGAACAAATCAAGACATGTGGTTGCATAAAACTGGTAGCGTTACAGTACAGCTTTGTCCATTCATTTTTGTCCTCAGTGGCTTACTTAGCTTGCACTTCCATGAGGACGGTGCCAAATTCTGGAGCGCACAGCTGCTGAATGTATTCCAGTCCTTTCCTTTCATTAAAATACTTCCTTTGGACAGCGGTGAAAGCAACTCCCTGACAAGAAAATAAAGTAATCATATACTAATATTGCCTTAAAACAGTCAGCAAAGCCACATTAAGGCTATACACAGCTACTTTCAGCATTAAAAGTGAGCATTTGTTTGAATTCATTGTATTTTCTTTATTCTGCATGGTACCGAGAAGTTCTCTGTGATGAGGTTGAACAGCTTTGTCCCCTTCCCTTTCTCACTTGCTGTGTCCGGCATCAGTATTTCCAGTGGCACTGAGATATGAATCTTGGTAATAACCTTGAGAGAAGGAAAATGTGACCGAGTCAGGAGTGCCCTCTATTTGGGAGTGTATGGCCGTGATTAACAGTCATAACTTCAGAGAAAAAAAGCTTTAGATGATGAATGAGTTACCTTGGCATATGTTCCAGTGTCTGCAAACTGAGAGAGTACAAGCTCAGGACATTTCAAGTTGAGACTGGCCATGCCGATCTCTCCCCTGGCCAATCCACGCCCTTCAACCACAGCCACAACCACTGAGGCCCCAGAGGTTGCGGCTGAAGAAGATGAAGATGTAGTAGCTGCAAAAACCAAGGAGCCAGGATTGGAAACACAGCTTCAATCTATGTCAACAACACCCTCTTTAAACGTTAAAAGGGCGTGAAGTACCAGTATGATCAGTAAGCGGTGTCCGTGCAGGGTTTGATCCCAAGGTCCTCCTGTGACTTGGTGTTCCTCCATGGCTGTAGATGGGTGTGCTGTCTGAAGTAGATGCGAGGACAGATGAACTTGTACAGCCTAACCTGAAGCTGTGAGGGAACTGACCTGTGTCAATACATAATATGAGGAGATGTAAGAGGCTTCTCAAGAAGCAAGGGTGTCATCAAAATAGTCCTTCTAGACCTGAAATTGTATCATTGAAAATGTCATTGTTTTGTATTGGACCAAATGTTATGAGGTTGTTGTAACACTGTATGATGAAGCACATGCTAATGTTAGCTTAAACTTCTCCTACAGTCCATTAGATCACCTGAGGGTATTCGGGGGAGTGTTGGACCATGGCTGGAGCTCGTACTCCCTGCATCTAAACTGTGGTGTGATGAACCAGATGAAGCCGATGCGGGTCCATACGAAGTGGTTTCATTGAATCCGCTTCTGTCAACTGAGGACGAGACCCCGCAGGCCTGTCTACATTCTGGGGTGTCACTACCAGGGGTCACCTCCTCTGTGCTGCTGTTAAACATTTTTAAGAAACCCAAACGACAGTTTAATGGACGTCTATTCATAAACTCACACAGATACACGCGGACATCAGTATAAGTCAGTAGATATTTCAGTGACGACGATGTTTAGTAAGTTTTAGACGAAGTCCTTTGTTTTGCTACAAATAACCGCCACAACACAACTGTGCACGCGAATGTCAGAGTTAGTGAAGTGCGCATGTGCGTGCGCAAACGTTTAAATCTAGTCAACCTTGTTACTGTTAAAGGAAAAAAAAAAAGTAAAATGTATTATTATAAATGTATTCAAATTAAATAAAGCTAAGGAGTCATGAAAATCAACTGACGGAAGAGGATTAGGGCCACTGAAAAAAAAATGATGGTCAATTTTTTTTTTAAATTATTATTCTGAGAAAAAAGTCAGAATTCTTAGATTAAAGTCAGAATTCTGATATTAAAGTCAGAATTCTTAGATTAAAGTCAGAATTCTGAGATTAAATTCAGAATTTAATCTCAGAATTCTGACTTTTTTCTCAGAATTCTTCTTATTATTATTATATATTTTTATTTTTTTATTTACAGTCAATGTTTCCAATAATGGGTGCTGCAGCACCCTCAGCACCCCTACTTCCCACGGCCATGGTTACAAACCAGTGTAGGGCCTCCATTGGATTTGTACACAAAATATAATCTATTTTATTTTGAAAAAATAACCGGAAGTGTTGTCCTTGTTCCACTTCCTGCGGCGGCCAACATGGCGGCTGACACAAACGAGAGTCATTACTTTGTAAGGGAAATAGATAAAAACGACGGTTGTACGTTGAAGGTGCAGCAGTGCTACTTGGGAGATGTTGGCTGTGTTGTTTGGGATGCTGCTATCGTTCTCTCTAAATATTTAGAGACGAAACAGTTTAACAGTCCGTCCTCAGGAGGGAACGTGTGGGCTGACAGCAGGGTGCTGGAGCTCGGAGCTGGGACTGGAGCTGTGGGTCTGATGGCTGCAGCACTGGGGTGAGACAAGTTTGTGTAGACTTAAATACGACTAATATCCCAACACGAACACCGGAGTGCTCTAGCTTAATAACATGCCAACTGGTGGTTGCTTTGCACTACTTAAAATACTACTACTTAAAATACTACAGCTATGCAGATGACACACATTTACATCACCATATCACCAGGGGATTATAGTCCCATACAAACACTGAGTAAATGCATTGAATAAATCAATGACTGGACGAGCTAGAACTTTCTTCAGTTAAACAAAGTAAAAACTGAAATGATTGTTTTTGGAGCCAAGGAAGAAAGGTTAAAGGTTACTGCTCAGCTCCAATCTGCACAGATGAAATGTTCAAACCAAGCCAGAAACCTTGGTGTAGTCTTAGACTCAGACCTTAATTTCAGCAGCCACATTAAGACAATTACAAAGTCAGCCTACTATCACCTTAAGAATATATCAAGGATTAAAGAACTTATGTCTCAGCAGGATGCAGAAAAACTGGTCCATGCATTTATCTGTAGCAGACTAGACTACTGTAACGGGGTCTTTACAGGACTCCCTAAAAAGTCCATCAGCTGGCTGCAGCTCATACAGAATGCTGCTGCTCGAGTCCTAACAAGGACCAAAAAAGTAGACCACATCACTCCAGTTCTTAGATCTCTACACTGGCTTCCTGTCTGTCAGAGAATAGACTTTAAAATCCTGCTGATGGTTTATAAAGCACTGAATGGTTTAGGCCCAAAATACATTGCTGATCTGCTGCTACTTTATGAACCACCTTGACCTCTGAGGTCATCAGGTACTGGTCTGCTTTCAGTCCCAAGAGTCAGAACGAAACATGGTGAAGCAGCGTTTAGTCATTATGCACCACATATCTGGAACACACTCCCTGAAAGCTGTAGGTCTGCTCCAACTCTCACCTCTTTAAATCAAAGACTAAGACTTTTTTATTTACCACTGCCTTCCTATCTTAGCTCATTTTAACTCACTTTAAATTAACATTTTAATGTAATATTAATGTATTTCTAAACTTCCTTTTCTTTTCTGTTTTATTATATTTGTCATTTTAATTGTGTTCTTTTATGCCTGTCTGAATGTCTCCAATGATTTTAATGTAAAGCACATTGAGTTGCCCTCGTGTATGACATGCACAATACAAATAAAGCTGCCTTGCCTTGCCTTGCCTACTTTTCTATGCAGCCTTGACATATAGAATATTGTTATTATCAATTAGGCTAGGTTTCACTTACCATGTAATTGTTGCACCTTATGTTCTCTTGTTCTTATTCATGTTTGTCATTGTGAGCACTTTGGGCTCCTTGCATTAGTTTTTATTGTGTTGTATTAAATCCCACAGAGCCCAAGTTACTGTGACAGATCTGGAGGATTTGCAGACCCTTCTAAGACGGAACATCCAGGAAAACCAGGCACTTATAAAGACCGGATCAATTACTGCCAAGGTACTGAAATGGTTTGTACTTATATTTTGTTTTTTTAACATTATTGGTTTGTGTTTGACTCATGTATTCAAGATGAAAGGGAAAATAATGAATAATTTGTTCTTCCCTCTTCACGATTTGGACTGTGCTGTCCATGTTGTGCTGAATTTATCAGTTGAGATTAATGTCAAAGTAAACTGGCGATTATTTCTGTCAGTCTCTATAGTTATTCATCCACTCTTCTCATATCTAAATGTAGGACATACAGACATCAATATATCAAGCAATGGTCACAAAATGCTAACTGATCTATTCTTTTTCTTAAAGGGGTGAAGATGTGTCTGAGTTCCTGCCTCCCCCACATTATATCCTCATGGCAGACTGCATCTATTATGAGCAGGTAATTTACTAAAGTTATCTGCACTGTATCACCATCATGGCAAAACAGAACAAACTAAATGTATAATGCTAATTCTTTCAATGTCTCATTTATTTCCAGTCTATTGTTCCTCTGGTGGAGACCTTGAAGTTGCTCTCTGGACCAGAAACCTGCATTATCTGCTGTTATGAGCAACGCACAGAGGGCGTCAACCCAAAAGTGGAAAGGCAGTTTTTTGAGGTGAGAACCTGTCCTTTTGTTCTGTTGATGCATAATAAAAAATAACAGCTGAGTTATTGATGTGCTTTGTGTTTTATTTCAGCTGCTTCAACAACACTTCACCTGTGAGGAGATCCCTGCAGACAAGCAAGACCAAGAATTTAGTTGTCCGGACATCCACATCCTGCATATCCGAAGAAAAGTTTGAGTTTGTGTGGAAACTTATGAGGACATACAGGGGTTCCACCATAGGGGACATGAAAAGAGTCCTACAGACATTTTTTTACAAAACTTTATGATTAAAATTTAAAAATACATATCCAAAAAGAACACCATTTGAGAGTCATTTTTAAATGGCTTAAACCTAGTTTTGGATAATGTCAGTACATTTATTGTTATGGCATTCTGACGGTAGATGGCTTATGTGGAAGCCCAGACAAGACAGGTTGTGTTCATATTTGAAATTGATTGAAAACTGAAATGAAATTGGACGCTGGGTGGTTCAGGAACTGAGGCCTTGACAATCTTCTTTGGGATTATTTGAATGTTGGGTAAGAAGAGTTGGTCTTGCAAATGTTTGTCAACCTTATGGTTTCTATGTAAATTACAGTGAAAGTCCAGAGTTCATGGCTCAGTAAAGTGTAAGGAAACACAAACATGAGCGACCGTTTTTGCATAAGTATGAAGCAGCACACCCTTCTTTACTCATGTGGGTTTTCAGAGTTTAATTCTAAAGGGTTGTATTAACAGGATCGCACAGTCGTATTAAAATCAAATTTTTTAAGCACATCCATAACCTCAGATCAGTCCTGAAAAAATTGTGAATGAGATTTTTTATGATATCAGTCCCTATTTGTGGCACTAGGGGGCAGTAGTTGCTTACACTCCAAAAAAGGAGTCTAAAAATGTGAGTAAATGTTTATGCTGGTATTCAGATTAGTAATCTGAGGGTCAAGTTTGTTATTTCAGGAGTAAGATGTATCCATTAATCTTGAGGACATTGTTGTAATAACATTACAAACACACTACATGGAGAGGGCTTGAACAATAAATCATATCTAAAGTTCCAAATCTGTATGTTTACTCTGATGTAGCTTAACCAGCATTAGATCTGAATCAATCACAGTACATCTCAGCTCTCCTGAAGGCGTCCGTCCTCTATGCGAGGGGAATTCCAGCCCAAGCCCCAGATTAGCTCAAAGATTACGTCTCCTTTTTTTTTTTACCATAAACCATGAAGTACGCCCCGTACTCCCACAGGCATGCAGGGGCCCCTCACCGCCTTTCATGCTGCTCTCTGTTTACACAGTGGAGCTGTAGTGTAATGAGCGGGGTGGCCTCATACAATCAGAGCAAATAAAAATGTTAATGCCGAGGGGTTGACACTGAAGATCCACTTACATAATCTAATCGCATCCAGAAGAATGCAATGAGCCAAGTTAGATTATTCATTAAGATGCTCCTCGTGCTCGTCCTAGTATTCCTCTATTGGTTAGTGCAGAGCTGACCTGCTCCCCTGAAATCTGCTGATTCTGTAAAGCAGGAACATCTGTGATGGCACTGTGCCCCACACCTATGAATATTCCTGGATTTAATGGTCGGATTTATAATTTAAACAGTAGCAAGTATCTCTTAATGGTCTCATTTTCTGCAGGTGCATTTATCATGTATTTATTTCTAAATCATGATTCAAATACAATCTAAAAACACGCTTTTGTACAAATGAAACCCTCTCCTGTCCTAAGCAACACATTCATCATAACCAATTTCTCAACTGTGATTGTGAAATGTTTGAAAAAGAGAAGAAAAACGACGGTGTGGGTGGGTTGAATCATAGCATAACAATCTGACCTCTGGCTCCCTCTTGGCCTTGGTCTGTTCTACAGCCAATCACAGAAATAATAGAGTGAGATGAATCGCCTTTTCTTTCCTAGTTATAAAACGAAACCTTCAAGACAAACACTCCCCGAGGCCTTCCTCTGCCCTCTTGCTCTAGCCTGGGGCAGCTGGACTGTTGCAAACAGGATCATCCTCTTAAAGGAGGTTTCCTTCGCCTCTGACCAGGATATGTTCAGCTGATTAATTAGACTCACAGCTGGAATCGAACCCTTGCCCCACAGTGTGACTGAGACAAGACCCAGAGGGGATATATGGAGGATTAGAGTTAGAGCTCATCTAGTCTTTCCCACCCATAGGCGCCCTAGTCAAATCATTTATAATCTATTTTCCAGTCTCTGTGGTGTTTTCCCCTCTTTAAATGATAACCTTAAAAAACGTAAAAGTAATGCTGTAGTCTTCTTGTAGTAGACTAATTAGGCTAGCACTACAGGGGAATACAGGGAGGCTCACAGTAAATGAGGACAGCCCACAGTGAAGCAGCGCTGTCTCTAATCTGTTATCATGTATACATTACAGCGGCTTCCAGTGACTATAAACATTCATTACTGAACATGTGGCGCACATGCCGCATGCAAAAGACAGAATGAGGGCGCTTTCTGCCAACAGATGGTGCTGTTAGGGGAAAGAGCTCTTACCTGTGTAGAAGACCTGCAGGAGGCTTACCAGTCATTATGAATAAACAGCTGATTAGACAAAAGAGTGCATTTCTTATTGCAGGATGAGATTTGTTTTTTGTCTTTTCATGCGTGATGAGAATTAAGATGTGAGAGTCTGCACTTGAACCTGCATGGATAGACCCTGTAACCCATAATGTATCCTCCCTGCTTGTTTTCAAACAAGAAAACATGAGGAAGCATTGCAGCCCCCACCTTCTTCCAAACCAGATGGGTGGAGGAGAGTCTGACTCCCTGCAGCCCATGTGGTGGGACCGCTCCACTCTGCTGCATCACAGCCAAGTGACACAGAAGATCCTTTGTGTCACCATCATCAACGCTGCCTGGAGCCAAGAGACACTGTTCCAGAAAAAGGAAGGACTCATTTTCTCACTCACTATCAGGGAGTGGCTCAAGAATAGACATCAAACTGGGCTGATTAAAAATAGAAGAAGAAGAAGAAGAAGGCTGCGTGAGTGTGTGACTTCTCTGATCCTGCAAATGCACCCCACTGCCACCGGCAGACTTTCCACAAACAGCAAGCACCCTTTTCTCTTTTTATGTCTATGAAACTTTCTGCGCTACAAAGACACAAAAAGCCAGAGCTCCCTAAGTGAGCAATATTTTTTACAAAGTTGCAAAAACTCCCAAATCTTTGGCCCAATGCTGGTGAAACAAAGGCTGATAGGACAAATAGCATATAGAAGCACAATGCTGCCTCCACCCTCCCTCACCCCTTCTGCAGGGGAGCAGGGGGAGGGCGGGGGTGCTGTTAAGACAGCTGTGCTGCAGTTGAGAGGGAACACAAATCCAGCACTGTGAGAATATTGTGCACACTTGCTCCCTTTCTTCTTCTACGCCTGTTAATATTGTAGCTGTAGGACTCTGATGTACCATAGCGAGGCTGTTGAAGAAGTACAAATGGTGTGTAGTCGGTTTTAAAACTCTTAAGTCAATGTATTTATACTCAGACAGATTCAAAGGGGATTAAATCCAGTGTTATATCAGTAAAATGTAATTGTGTATTGATCCTGTGCTTGAAATACCTCAGGTATTTCTTAAGACTTCGGTGTGTCTGCAGCCCCTACAGCATGGTGCACTGATGTATCTGACATCATTAGATTGTGTGGTGGCCCAGCACCAAGGGGAGAATTGCAGAGGGGAGGAGAGTTGCTTGTGTGTGAGTGTGTAGCATTTCCCTGAGTCATTACTGCTCAGTAGTCTGAATCTGGACTCTGTGTGTGTTTGTGTGTGCGTAAGCAGCAGCGCCTGACTTGCCAAGGATCTGAGCAAAACTGTTGTCTAATCCAGACGCACCGTCACTCGAAACACTGCCTGCTCTGTAATTACAGCAGATCTTGTCAGAGATACAGATGTAGTCGTTCATGGAGTGTAACGAAGGCCTTTGAGGTTGTTTTGCATGGATCTTCATCATCCTGTCAGACACTGTGTGGAGTCTCCTGCCGGTGTTATTGTACACTTGTTCCCTGTGTGTATAAAGAGGGTATGCAAAGCCACATTAAAGCTGAAGAGGTCGGTGCTCTTTAAGCTTTGGACGATCTCTAAAACAATCATTGATCTGATTTTGCTTCTGAAACAGATGCAGTTCGGTTCTGTGCTTTGCAGCCATCAGACTGCAGCAGCATCCATACTGCCTCCACCTCCTTCTCCTACATACCGAGGCACGGCTTACATCTGAAGGCAAGATGGTTAACACTCAGCCCTGATCCTCTTTACACTCTCTGTGTTACAGCTGGGAAAACAGAGCGCACACGAGTCAAGGCACAGACGGCTCCACAATCTCACACAGCTGTGTTGAACATCCTACAATTCTCAGGAGGAGCCACATGGACAAATCTCAGGTTTTCATGCATTAATTCGAAGCCTTTAAGGCTTAAAGAAATAATGAGTTAGATTGTGTGGTTTTGGAGTGCAAACACAAGCATGATTATAAGGCAAAACTCTAATGTTTGTGGATTAAATTGCGTATTTAATGCTTGTATGAGCACTTTATCCACCCGTTTAAAACCAAATTGCTTGTGTCATTTAGACTCCCAGCACTTCATAATCATGTTCTGGTTCCCTGCTTTTTCTAATTTCACCACAGCAAGTAACCTTCAGTCGCAGATATGAATGGAATGTATTTTGGAGCGATGCCCAGAGTGCACCTTGGATTCAACAGCCTCACATTTTCAGCCTTATTTAGCTAGCCTGCATCATATCACAGCTTAGCCCCCTGATAAAAACCACATCACTGTTTGATTACCTGTAAACTCCTGCACTGAAACCCTTCCTGTCAAAAGTCAGTACAGTTGCCAGAGAAATAAAGTTGATCCAGGTCAATTCACGCAACTTTATTAGCTAGAGGGGATTAGTTTGGGGAAGCTTATTCATAAGAAAACAAAGTTACGCAGTCCTGCTTTGCTCAGCTGAGACAGTCAACTAAAATAAACTCATCCCTTTCTTCTCCTGACTTGGAAAAGGTCATCCATGCTTTTGTTTTCTCCAGACTTGAATACTGTATAATGCACTTTATTCTTCCATCAGCAAACGCAACATCAAAATGCTGCAATTAATTCACAATGCTGCTGCCATGAAGGCTTTTAACACATAGCAACAGAAATGATCATAACACCAGTCCTCGATGTCCTTCACTGGCTACCTGTGAGCTTTAGAATCGATTTTAATATTTCACTGTTGAATGACAAGGCCAGATAAAAGAAAACAAAGCAGACTCATCACTGTCCTCTCTCTTTCTCTTAATCTCCTCTATCCCTCTTTCCAACCCCAACTCGGTTGAGGCAGATGGCTGTCTAACATGAGTCTGGTTCTGCTCTGGGTTTCTGCCTGTTAAGAGGAAGTTATTCCTTGCCGCTGTAACTTGCTAAATGCTGCAAAGTGCTCTGATCATGGTGGATTAAGATGAGATAAGACTGAGTCTTACCCTGTCTTGATGGTGGGTCTTTGTTAATAATTCAAGGTTGAGTATGGGCTAGACCTGCTATGATTGATAGTGTCTTTAGAGATAATGTTTGTTGTGATTTGTCGCTATACAAATAAAGATTTATCGATTGATTGACTGTAGATAAAATAAGATAAAAAAAGATTATATGAGTGACTGAAAAGGAAGTTAGTTTCCTGTAAAGGTGATATCCTCTTCACAATAGCCTCAGATGTAAGGTGATCATCAAATGAAGTCCCTATTATATGTCTATTATTATAATCTCCACTTTTATCATTTGGGTGCACTCATGGTGTGCTATACAAGAACCTCAGCCTTAACTGTAAGCCACTTCCGGGTCTGCTTTCAGTTTGTTTTCAAAGCTGTACAAGTGAAGTTAACTAAACCAGAGAGGTTTCAAACCCAAACTGTCTGTTTTGATGCCCTTGAAGACAGGCAGCCACTGAACCAAGCTGTGTGAGCTGTGGCTTAGAGTAGGTGTTCCCTCCTACTACTTTGCAGATAAATAAACGGCTTTAATAACGGTGTGCACCGGAGTATCTGTGTCTGCACGCATCACAAATCCTCCAGTGATTATCCAGCTGGGTGTGGCCGTTGGATTGCAGGCCCGGTGTTAAACCAGCGATGACTATGCTCAGTTCACAACCTGCGGTTTTGAAAACGAGTGCTACCTGTGCACGTGTTGCTCTGCTGCTGGAGTTAGCAGGAAGTGAAGACAAGAGAGGAAGACTATAACCACACCCCTGAAAACCACAAGGCTGGGGTTTGTAGGCTTGTTAGGAGTGCTGCTGTAGTACAGTTCACCGCTATTATGCACAAGGTGTTTTAGATCTTAAGCTGACTTATGAAAGGCGAGCTGTTAATGTAACAAAGGGGAAAAAAGGTGTGGGTTCTAATATTGCAGAACTTTGGTCTTTTTCAATTTCTTCCCACTCTTCCTCTTTCCATGCAGAATAGAGGAACTGACTGGAAACTTTTCAATATCAAAACCAGCAGGCCCACACCAGCAGAGATCCCATCAGGCTGTTGTCACAGAGACAAACAACAAACAGTCCAACGTCACCGAATCCGTCAAACATACTCTTGTGCAAACCAGTTGCAGTATTTGAATCACTCAACCTGTTATTTTGAGAATTACAACACCTTGGAGTTTTGAATCAAGCATTCAACGCCCTGCTGGGTTTGTTTGTGAAATGCTAATATTGCTGTGTTGGAGTCTGCAGCCTTAACAAGCAAAAAGAAGAAGAATTAGAGCCATTACAAGAAGCACCTTTAATGAGCTTCCTGTCTGTGACCTGACACCAGTTCTGAACCTTTCCTCCCAGGAAGTGTAAGGAATTCCATCCAAGCACAGAGGGAGTTGACAGAAAGGCCAGGAGGTCTTGTCTTTACCAAAGGAGAGGTCATAAAACCTCGGTTACAGTCTCTGTCCTTGCCCCCAGGGCCCCCCAGTGGTACCCATAAAGCTGTGAGGATCATATGGTTGTAATGAAGTGGTGGGAGCCAAAGCTGCCATTACAGCCAATTAAACTGCCATCACTGTCTAATAGAGGCCTTCACAGAAAGAAAGTGCAGAAAGACCCTCAGATGCTAGGACAGCTTCTGGACTTTCATTGCTCTGTGCTGACAGTTCTAACTATACACCCATACTTTTTGGTAGAGGAACATTTAAATCACGGCTGCAGGAGGCGTGTGGGTTTTGTGTGACATCTTCTGTTGCAGCAAAGTCATAACTGTCAATGTCACCTGACCTGTCTGACGGAAACCTCTGTGGTGCTAGAGCAAACATCCTGAGGCCTCTGAAGCAACCCGCTCTAACGCTAGATTTTCCTTACACCAAACGCCACCCTCATTATACAGTCAAACATAGAAATTCAGACAAATGTATACCCAGGAATGCTGTCTGACAGTCGAATCTGTGAAAACTTGACTTGTGCTCAAGAGACAGAATGTGCATCCTGTTCTTGCCAGTGCCGAAAATGCAAACTCTGTGCTTTTATGAACAGCTTCTACAGTGCAAGATTTTGTGTGGATGTGTAAAACACTGGCAGAGACACAGTGCCCTTCAGTGTGCCGAGCCGGAAAATCCTCAAAAATCTGCGGAATAATACTAATCTTCTGTAGCCCCAAACACTGTAGTCAGACCATTTGTCACCATCAATCCCGTCTTTGTCAGGAGGGAAAACACTCTTGTTAATCAGCTTTTATGGAATCTAAAACATTCTTCAACTGGGCTCCAATGTTGTCAGCCTCAAACTTCATAGAAAACACTTGGCTTTATGTATTTTATTTTGAAAGGAATCATTCTGTTGTATGTGCATGAGCTTAAAGGGAGGAGACTGCAGATAACACAGACACGAAAGGATGTGGCCTCAAGTTTGTACTCTGCTTGAAGGTATTGAAATGTTAGCTCTTTGCAAATTTCCACATGACGGATTAAGATTGTTATCACTTTTAAACAATTATATTTGAATGTACAGAAAATGGTATGGCATAAAGTTTTCACACATTCATCATGCTCATTATTACACAGACGGAACACAACACAGGGCTGTGTGGCTCCTTGTTTACAGAAATGCCAAACCTGCTTAGTTAGGGATTGATTATTTAGATACCATGCTAGTTAAACACACTCAAGAGACCACAGAGTACTAATAACCAAAAGGCTCTGTATTTAGTTCCTTCTTCTTTCTCAACACCAGCCCAACATTAGTCATCTTGAAAAGACATCATCCTCCCTGAATAAAAACTGCAACTTGCTTTCTAAACTCAGGAAGTCACATCTGACAGCTCAGCATCAACTCAAGCATGGCTCACAACCAACACATTCAAAAAGAATTCACAATTCAGCTGTATATATCTCGGCTGTCTCTCCGACTCGCATGCAAACTATCATGTGGCTCTGTTGTTGTTCCAAAAAGGCCAGCAGTTGGACTTCCTGTTTTGTTCATTTTCCCCTTTTACTAGCAAGGCCACCGAGGCCAGAGAGCCATTGTGAGTGTGGACATAAAACCCTTTATGGAGAATCTGCCCAATAGAAGTAAAACCAAAGAGGACTTTCACACTACAAATCTCTATTTTTGAACTTAGTGCATTCTTACAACTTTCCCAGGGTTCTTTTAAAAATCAAGCTCTGCTGCTTAGAGATAAATCCGCCTCAACACGGTTTGATTAAACGCAGGCCAAGTCACTGCCTTTAATCCTTGAAGAAAATAAACAGACATAACAAATTTAAAATCACTTTTTTAATAAGACATTACAATGACACTGTTCTGTACATGGTTCCCCCCAGTCAAAATAGGAGTAAGAGCTGCACCTCGGGGTGTCTTCAACATTTCTCTGGTTAACAGCTCCCTCTGACTGCATGACAGATGGACTCTGATGTAGGGTTACTGTACTTTCGTACTCATGCTACAGATATAGGCTATCATATAATGTCCCAATACTGAGACTAATCAACTGTGGTTTCAGATTGAGAGAGCTCAGAGCTGAATGACATTCCTTTGGAAAGATTGAGTTGACTGACTTGTGTGTAACCCCAAAAAGTTAAAAATGCATCCCCACAAGCATGTTTTCAGACTTACTGGAGGCCTGTCCTTTGAATACTCGGCACACTTATGCATCAAGACATGACACAATAGGTCAATTAGTAAAATATAGAACCCACATCAGGGGATTTGACAGGGTTAACATAACATGTCGGATGATTTTTTTCTCTGATGTCAAGACCGATGACAATGAAAATGGTCAATACCGCTGAGAGAAGAAATACTTTTCATCACAGAACTGTGTTAAAACAAATCTCAAAGTCCTTCTCCTTCGCTACATGAAATCAAATGTCTTAGAATAAAAGAAAAAAAGGTCCAAGTTGAATGCAAGAGTCTGAAGAGCCTTGAAACAAGCTTTAATCCAAGAATGAAGATAAAAATTTCAGCTGCATTAGAAAAATTATATAAAACAGGGAAAAGAATAGGCAAAGGTGGTGATCTCTGTGGCTTTAACATAAGGACCAATTAATTCAATATTCATCAAGCAAGCCCCAGAATAATGAATGTGATAAAGGCCTGCTACAGAGTACAAGCAAAGTCGAAGCCAGCAAACCCAGTTTAAGATAAATTAGTCATGGGGTAAACGTAGTATTAAAAAATAAATGGGAGATAAATCAACTTTTTTCTTAACCATACTCATTTTGAGAAGTTATTTGTTACTTGCAACGTTGTTATAGTTTGACCTAAAACAGTCTGCACTCAATCATTAAGATTTGTAATTTGAGGTTAGCCATGTCAAGCCCTCATACAGTCCATCACCTGAAGTCGCACAGGAGGGCTGAACATACCAATTCCTATCTCTGATGCGGGTCAATCCCAGCTTCTCTTGGATTTCATGTGGCTTCATGGCATCTGGAAGGTCTTGCTTATTGGCGAATATCAAGATGATGGCATCTCTCATCTCTCGGTCGTTGATAATGCGGTGAAGTTCCTGTCTGGCTTCGTCGATGCGATCTCTGTCGGCGCAATCCACCACGAAAATCAACCCCTGGGTGCCTGTGTAGTAGTGTCGCCACAGAGGACGAATCTTATCTTGACCTCCGACATCCCAGACGTTGAACTTGACATTTTTGTAGGTGACAGTCTCCACATTGAAGCCAACTGTGGGGATTGTGGTGACAGACTGTCCCAGTTTCAGTTTGTAAAGGATTGTTGTCTTTCCAGCAGCATCAAGTCCAAGCATCAATATTCTCATCTCCTTGTTGCCGAATATTTTTGAGAGCATTTTCCCCATTTTGAACTATTGTGCATAAATACGTTGTTCCTACAGAGAAAAGTGTCAGATACTGTGCTGATGAGTACTAGAACTTCTGCCTATGGGCTTAGTTGTGACAACATGTCTCAGTGAAGAAAATGTCAAAAATTCTCACTCATGTTAAACCTAACAAACACTACTTATGGACTTGTGACCTGAAAGTCTGTGCGTCCTGTGAAGTGCAGGGGCATAAATGCTCAGAGTACCACAATGTGTGCGGGGCCTGTACACAACATGGCACGGTTACACTAAGAAGTTGTGCAGCAGCTGTTGCAGGACGTTCATTGTGTTACCCCAAATCAACGTTGTAAGCAGCAGTGGCGATTAGAAGCTGCACAGAACCGACCCGACCCTGTGTGTGCGTTTAAGGCCCAGAAGAAGCCGCGGTGCTTGTGAATTCCTCCTGGTGTTTGTGTCTGGTGAGGAGGTCCTCCTCATCGGGTGCGCCCTTGTTCTCTTCACGGCCACCGGAGGAGAAAAGCCGCTTTCTGTTAGTCCATCAACCGTCGCGCCGGGTCTCTTCGCCGGGATGGAGGGACTTCTACGCAGAAAAACCCCCTCGGTGACTCAGCAACACATGTATCCACTCATGAAACTCCACTTCTGGTCCCCCTGAAAGAGATTTGGGAGGAGGGTCAGACATGCCAAATTAGCAAGCTAACGCTCATGGCTGCTATGAGAGCTAGCATGCTAACATTAGCTCGGTTGAAGCTAACTAGATAAGCTGCCGCAAACTCACCAGATCTGGGCTTAAAATACAACCGACAGTGACATAATATTCATTTCAAATCTTTCCGAGTGGAACACATAACTGAAATAGAAGTAATTTACCTCCTTTCTCCCCCTCCTGGCTCGATTATTCCACCCAGCTCTCGCCTTTCTCCTTTAGTGGAGCTGGTCGCAGTGCTGCTACACCGGAAAGGTGTGGAGCTGCATTAACCGCCACTTCCTCCCTTCATTCAGCTGCTGCTCTCACAGAGAGGCTGAGGCGTTCACTGCACATGGGACAAACAATGAAACACTCAAACTGACATGAAATCAAACCCACTGTTACTGTTGTTTATGTTCAGCATTTACCTTAAAGGTTTGTTAATGTTTAAAAAAAAAAACATGTGAGGTGTATGATTAATGTAAGGCTGTCGGCTACCCAATAAAGACATTTACTCTTTGAGTTTATTTTGAGTATTATCACATTTTATGAAATATTTACAGAAATACATGACACGGATAATAATTTCAGTTTGTATTTTTCTTTAATGAGATTTTAGAAGTGACTTGCAGTATATGTAAAGGGTAACAGCACCCTCTTGTGGAATATATACGGATCACCTATTCTGTCAGCTCTATGTGCCTATGGTTTTCTTTTCTTAATAATCATAGATTAAGGGGAGAGCTGCCAATTGGGTCACTTATTAGACTACTAATTGACAAACCATTGTCCTGCCATCTATGTTGTTACTAATATGGTACAACTCATGGTCATATTAAATACCCATATTTATTTTTATTTATTGCTTAATTTGTCATTACCAACCATAATCACACCATGTCAACCTGTCACTACTGAAACACTAATACTGCCTGTAACTACTTCTATTTAATCTAAATTCAATTGTAACATTGTATATATCTAAATTGTATTCTAGCTTTATTTCTCTATTTTTATTTTTACTTGTTTTAATTTAATTTAATTTAATTTAACTTATTGAAACTTCTTCTTGATTGTACTTATGTCTGGGTTGCTGTAACAACTGAATTCCCCCCCCGGGGATCAATAAAGTAATATCTCATTTTATTTTATCTTAATATAATACATTTTTCTGTCCCTTCATGAATTATAACTTTTCTTCAAATATTGTCATGTACTCTCTCATCTTAATGTTTATCTGAATAGAATAGAATAGAATAGAATAGAATAGAATAGAATAGAATGTACCTTGTTAATCCCTGAAGGGAAATTCAGCATTTCAACTTTAACCTTTATAAAACAATTATGTAGGCCTGCATTTGTTGTGTGATATTTGAATGGGTTTTTTTAAAAACAAAATGTAGAATGACTAGCCAAAAAACCCTGCAATAACAGCTAAAAAGTATTGAAAGAGTTAAAGCTGCTGTTGGTAGGAATGGTGTAAAAAACGTTGCCTTTTTTTTCTGCTGGGTTTGGAGAAAAGGTCATAATACCCATCTGTACTCATCGGTAAGTGGAGTAATATGAGACTATTGCGAAATCTCTGCGTTTTCCGATGCCTTTGTATCAAGCAATGTTATTATACCCCTCGTTCCCGTTATGACGGACCAATCATAGCAAATATCCAATCCTCTGTCCTGATTGGTCAAGGGGCGGCCCTTGCTATGTCCTCCGATTGGTTATTAGTCCGACACTATCATGACGGCACACGCCGATCTGTGTTGGGGGGCTAAGAGGAAATCTGGTTGGGAGGGATAGTGTTCACATTCGAAGGCCCTCTCTCTGAACAGATGTTTACTCTGTGACTACCAACAGCAGCTTTAAGGGGAGAGGAACCAATTGGGTCACTTATTAGACTGCTAATTGACAAACCATTCCCCTGCCATCTTTGTTGTTACCAACATAATACATTTTTCTGTCTTTTCATGAATTACAGCTTTTCTTAAAAAATGCTCATGCACTCTCTCCTCTTAATGTTTATCTGAAGTTAGCATTTCAACTTTAACCTTTGTTATAAAACAATTATATAATCCTGCATTTGTCATGTGATATTGTAATGGGTTTTATTTAAACAAAATGTAGAATGAGTAGCCAAAACAACCTGCAGTAACAGTTACAAAGTATTGCAAGAGTTAACTAATCAATATTGACACTTTAAGTCTACCCATATATTAAACCTGTATTTTTTTTACTTAAACCCTCTATTTCATTTGATTGATCTCTTATTGCCACTTGATGCCACATGACAGATTCATGAGTCCCACCTGCATATTCAGTGCTTTGACCTTTTACCTTTATGAAATATAACCTTATAACAGGAAACAAAATGCAAACTTTTGCTGAGAAAACATGCTTGTAAATATTAAGTACTTTTAAGGGGGTAGAAAACATTCCTCAACATTAATTCTTTGGAAGCATTTGTGCGTAAGTTTTATGCTGTTTTATGGGTCTGGTCTTCTCAAACTTTTTGGCTTGTGTACCCCCTTTCAAAAACAATTTCAGCCAAGTACCCCCTTGTATGGCCGAAAAATATGTTCAGGATATGGGAAAATAACATGAATAAATGTATGCATTTGGTTTTACAGTGTCATAATCATCTTTTCTTCCTGCAGTGGTCAGACTCTATAATCAATAATATATGTGTGTGTGTGTGTGTGTGTGTGTGTGTGTGTGTGTGTGTGTGTGTGTGTGATTTTAAGATATGCTTATCTTTTACCACTTTAATTTTTGTTTTTAATTTTAATTGCTAATAACTTTTTAATAATTGTTAATTTATAGGCTCTTGTTTGCTTTATATATTTCTTTTGCACTTTGTCTACTCTGTTACTGAAACACTTGAATTTCCCCGTTGTGGGACGAGTAAAGGAATCTCTTATCTTATCTCTTATCTCTTATCTTATAATAACATTGAAATGAAAGATGACACAAATTCTATGCTTTTGTAGTGCAATACTTTTCAGAAATAATTAAAGATTGAGGCAGCTCGTACCTTTGATGGCCCAAGGAGCACACCAATTTAATTTTGTCAAACAAGAAGCATTTCAACCACATGTCCATTGTTATCCTCCTGGCCGCACTTTTATTAGCATGCAAATGTATGTGATCGCTTCCTGAACAATTGACGTCAACAGACGGAGGCCCTCTTGTCCATGTGGTTTTGCAAATAATATATTTTATGAATGAATATGCTCAATTTGGAATTAGTGCCCTATTTGATGTTGCATTGAAATAAAAATTAAATGCTGTTGATAAAGTTGTTTTTAACCGTTTGTTTTTATTTGTTGTGATGCAACTTTTTTTGGTTTGTTTTTTACATTTGTCACGTACCCCTTGCAGTACTCCCACGTACCCCCATTTGAGAACTGGGTGACACCTTCATACAGTCTATGGGTGACACTGACCATCATGTTTGTGGCCACACCCACTCTGTTACGTCATATAGGATACTCTTCATCAGCTGTTCAAGGGCAAAATAATACAGAGGGGGCTTTGGAGGAGATATCAGTATTGTGGATTTAGGCTACCTTTCTAAAACTCAAACTATGGATGCACCTTCACAAGCTCTCCACATCATGTCATTGATATGTCAGCCGCTTGTCTATTAAGAAGGCGGAGACAGGGTTGTAGCAGCAGAGTGTAGCAGGGTATCTGGAGCGCCTGAAGACCACCAGCCTCAACAAGCGGATTTAAAGGAGCAGCACAGGTTGAGTCGTAAGTCATCATGGCGGACTCCAGCTTCAACAACCTGACATCTCTAGCCCGGGCGTTATCGCATCCGAAACTTGACCTGGTAGAATCGATAGATGTCGGTCCTCCGCGGAACACGTTACTTCATCCGACCCGAAGGAGGAAGTTATCGAGCTGCAGTTCGGTGGAAATCGTTGAACCGCTCAACTCTCCAACCGCTGCTGAGGCGCGAGTGCTGGTTATCAACACCGGAGGAACCATAGGGATGACACTTCATGATAATGGTAGCTACAAGCTAGCTCCACTCAGTGTTGATCTCCACCTTAGACACACTTAGAATAGAGTGTACTTTATTCTTAGAGGGGCACCAAGCCAGGAAACATTTATAGCTTGTGTTTGCAGGCTTGGCGTATGTTATTCTCATGTTACTGTGAGGGTAACTATCAGGGTGAACAAATAGTGCATCCTAAAATAGTTCAGCTTTAAGTACACTGCTGAAGCAGGTTAGCAAGCTGCGTGTGCGTGTGTGTGAGTGTGTGCATATACGCGCAGTGCCGGAGCCACACAGCTTTGACTTGGGTGGCCAAACTGGGGCACTGACTGTTGAAGGGGTGGCCAGGCGTGGGATACATTCAGGTCTTACCCCAAACTTAGGAGGGTTACTTCCAATAATCACATCTACTTTGACTTCTTTTTATAAAATAATTTAATAAATGTTACATTTTTGTAGATTAACATTAAAAATGTAACTCAACATAGTGTCAACATTTAAATCTGCTGAACTGAACTCTTAAAGGACTCAAATGAAGATGATTATCCAAAGTCAAAGCATCAACAAAAAATAATATTCAAATCCACAGAAACTACTGTCTCTGCAGCTTGTTTAAACACAATAGCTGATTTGAATATAAGTAATGCATCTGACATGGCAAATAGCCAATCATGTTTAAAAATTTCAGGGTGACCAATCAGTTTGCAGAGGTGGCCATGTTCCACCCCTGGCCACCCCCTCGCTCTGCCACTGCACATGAGGAACCCATCCCTGTTTATATACCACTACCAAAAAGCCCCCACGGATCTCGATGTTATTGCTAAAATAAACAACACATTTAGAGAGAAAGAGAGACAGATATAATCACACACTACACCCTCTAACTACACCCAGAGTTTGTGATACAGTAGGAGCTACTCATGATTCAGTTGGGGCAACACAACAGATTCCCTCAATGAATAACCAGATGTTGACATGAGGTGTTGGGAAACATCTGGGGCATGTGCTGAGGCCAGATATTCAAAGGTCCAGCAAGCTCCAGGCAGAAGTCAGAACAAATGTCAATCGTTACATAAGAGCTGTGGTCTGTTTTGACTGTGTTGACGGTGACTGTGTATTTTTTCTCACTCTGGCTGTGTTATCGCTGTTTTGGTGCACTGGGAGCACACTTGGCTTCCCTTCTTTACAAAAAGTTTCAAACTGTTGAATTGATTACACCATAGACCACACATCCTGTGTTACAGCATATTTTTGATATTCACTTTGTATTGTTTACACACCTCACAGGGAGGGTTGTTTTCAACATGCTTTGTTGGACTGTCATTACAATCTTATAACTTCTAATGAAGGGTTTGAGTTCAATCACATGTTTGTGCAACTCACACTTACTGAGTTACTTAGAGGCTTTGGAGATGTCATCATCAATTTCAACACAGAGATGTCCATTTCAGTCAGTTCAAAGTGAAATAACTTAATGACTGACTGTGATGGAAAATTAAACACTTAATGTAGGCTTTATTACAGTCACTGTGACATACTGTACATTTTATTTGTATGCTCTAGGGCTAAGTTTGTGTTGACTTCCTATAATTAAGTTTACAGTAATTAATGTCCTCAGGTCTTAATGCTCATGCGGCTGTCAGCAGTCATGTGTTGTCATTCATTAAACTGATAGAACTTCTGCTGGAATAATTCAGAGTGATTAAAACCACAGACCCACAGTTGCTCCACAGCAGCAGTGTGACTCTGTGTCCACTGTTTATCTTTTTATTCTACATTTAAATCACAAATTTCAGAAACGTGCTTGTAGAACCGCTCAAAATCAGTCAATGACCTTAAAGTTAAAGCTGGGGTTGGTAGTCTCGGAAAACTAGCATGAATTTGAATGTAGCATTTCCTCAGAACTCCGTCTAACCCCTCCCCTCCTCCCTCAGAGCTCCTCCAAAACGACGCCCCCCCGCTCACATGCACGAGCGCCGCTGACTTGCGACCATATGATAGTGACTGATTCAAAACCGGTCCTCACCAAAATCTTATCATAGTGAAAGTTAAAAACACAAACAAACATGGCTGCTGTTAGTACTCACAACTGTCATTCTAGCATTATCCAGTTGTACCGGTGACACGATATCAGGAGAAAAGTTCTAACACATATAATACTGTAACAACTCTACTGTTTGTTAAACGTGTTCAGTGTAGATCCTCTTAATTTCTACAGTGTTGACAGTCAGTGAAGGCATCAGGAGAGGTGTAGAGTGTGTGAGCTGGAGAGAAGAGAGACAAGAGAAGTTCTTCATTCATTCAAACATTGATTGTTGTTTTGTTGGTTGTCGTGATCACGGCCGACAGTGACCGGTTATTAAAGCTCAACATGTTCACGAATCGGCTTGTCATCCCTACAGCGTCCGGACAGACGCTACGATACATCTACATTTTCTGTAGGACTTACTGAATGTCATTCATTCTTCTGCTTGTCAGAGCCCCCGTTGTGAGAGTATTTTAGACTCTGATCCGGACTACAGTCCTGAGCAAAGCATCTCATCGGGTCAGAGGGGTCAGGCCCTAGGTCGAGCGAGAGGAGCAGTCAGTAGAGTCAGGGGAAGCAGCGGCAGGAGACGGGGAAATGTACGCGCAGGAGGCGGGCAGAACGGCAGGACGGGATTTGAATGGTTTAAAATTTTGGGACCCAAAAAAGGCTGATTGGTTGGTGTTTTCCCAGGTTTACTCCGGCTGTAGATAGTGTCTTTTTTCACTCTTTTTTAAGAACACATTATGTATTGAATTCCATCAGGACATAAAGATCATTTTAACCAGTATAACAAAAAGTGTATCTAAATCTGATTACCAACCCCAGCTTTAAGGGCTTGCACCTGCTGCATTGACATTTCATACATTCACCACTAGGGTTCAGTAAGAGACTGATGTGTGGGGTTGAGGTGATGGGAAACCTCCTGTGGTATATTTCTAAAATTGAACAGATTAGCAGTAAAACCAAAAAGAAAAGCGATGAACTCTCACTCTAACGCTCTTGTGTTTTTCTGTTTGTATCTCACAGTACTCGCCCCGAAAGCCAATGCCTTTGTGAAGAGCCTGCGCAAGTTGCCCATCCTTCATGATGAGTTGTACGCTCAGCAGACCTGCATGTATGAATACTACGGATCTGAGAACAGCCTGGTCCTCCCGTAAGCACACATACAGACTCTCACTGATCGGTCATCACATAGATAATGGTTTTATGTATGAAAATCAAATGAATCCATATTTGGGCAAATTACTTGTAAACAATATGTTCAAAATATTTTGTTTGGTTTCACATAAAGTAAAATTTTAAAGCAAACAATTTTATTTAGTGATCATCTCAGTGATCTTATTGAACACATATTCTTAACTGTTTTTAAAGTGTTACCAACAGTTTAGGTTTAGCTTTCAACATTTGGCGTGATAAGATATTTAATATTTACTGTAGAGTGTAATTATTTAAGGAGAGAAAGATTATGATATGATCAAAATATATAATCCATGCTTAACACAGAGGCAGAAAGTACTTTTGGCTATGTTTGTATTTGTTCACATCAGAAACAGTAGACACTGAATAGGATCAGCAAACTCTCAGCCTAAGAATAATGATAACTTTAATGACTCCTTTTGTTGCCTGAACAGGAAGCCAACACCCCATTTGGACCATTTAAATCACGGGTGATGTAGCACTGCTAGCCTTGTGTGTGCCTGCATTGTGATTTGAACGTGATTTGAAGTTTCTGCCTTCTTAAGAAATGTCAGGGTGTGCTTGCCTGACAGGAAACGCATGCTGACGTGGCCATTGTCAATAGGAGAAAATACCAGGAAGGATACCAGAGCACAGAGCTGTTTATTGCCTGAAGTAATTTTGCGTGTGTAACTCTGCACTCGCTAATTCCACTTCTGTCACCAATGAGGCAGCTGCTTTAGTGGCCCGGCCTAGTTAGCTCAATGTTTCTTGGTGGTTTAGTAAAGCTGCTAGTTTGTCTGCGAGGAAAAGCAAGGCTTATCTATTTTATTGAATGTGTGAACCATGTTGTCTTGATGTCTGGTGCATGTGCTTTGGAGCAGAGCGAGTGAAGCCCACAAGCTGATCAGCAGCCTCAGTAGGGCTTTTTAATTTTTTCAGTGATAGCCGGGGCGCCCTACCAGAACTGTACCCTCACTCACAAATTTCCATACCCCCTGTTTATTGACTGACACTGTGAGAGTCAGCTGGGTGGCTGGGCGGAGGTGGGTGTACGGTAATGATAAGACATCCACGGCTCAAAACCTTGGGGTTACATTTTTGTTTGTAATTAAAATAATAATAATAATAATTTAAAGTTCAAGTTAATATTTAAGCACATTTTATTATCTTTCCTGTGCCTCTTTTAATCCTGATTCACTTATTAATTTAAGCTCATCCTTGAGTCTGCACAGTGTTAATGTCAACATAAGAAGTAGACTCATATGCAAGTCTAATGTGCACACTGTTGATAGTATGCAGCCTCAGTTGAAGGAGGGAATTAGTTTATTGATTTATTGAAAAGCTTTACTCGTGAGCTGGAGAGGCAGCGCCACAAGGCCGTAACTTGCCCCCCTCCCACCTCCCACTTCCAACCTTCTTCTTCCAATCCTTAAGTCCTCATCATACACACATACAGACACATTATACACACACTCGTACACGCAGGCGTTCATTATTCTTAAGCTATGAGGCATTTTAGCAGTGGTATGCTAATGTGTGTCTTTGAGGTACACTTGCTGATAGTGGAATAATTGGTGATTTGAATAGTGTTTTCTTGTGGCACTTTGGCTTTAAGAGTGTCAACAACATATGTTCATATGTTGGAGGGTTGTGTGGCGACTTGAGGCTAATTAGAGGAGTGTGTGTAGGACCCCTGGTTGGGTTGACTGGGCCATGCATGCGCCCCAGCCAACCCCCCACTGCACCAACTCACCCACCCACCCGCTGTTCTATTCAGCTTCGATCCTCATGTTATAAGGCTGTCCTATGGTAATATCGGGGGCGTCCCTCCCTGTTTCTTAAAAGAGAGATTAAAGGGAAATCTTTCCACGGCTGTTGAGCCAGTCACCCTGCCTTTCACAGAGTGTGTGAGAGTGTCGCAGGTGGGGCTTTAGGGCAGTGAAATGACTTGTGAAATAACCCTCAAGTTGTATAAAACCAGCCACCTCATGTCCCCGAGCCTCAGTCTTATTTACAATACACAGTGGAACTCCACCAAACATAAGGGCCGCACTTTAAAACTTGCCCTTTTTTTTTTTACAAAGTAGTGCTCTGTTTCTCTACAATGCCCCTCCCTTTTACACTTCGAAAACTATGTATGTGTATATGTGTTTGTGTGTGTGTGTGTGTGTGTGTGTGTGTGTGTGTGTGTGTGTGTGTGTGTGTGTGTGTGTGTGTGTGTGTGTGTGAAACAGGTTCTGGCACCCTGCTGCTGAGACAGAAGGCCCGGCTAAATAGACTTTGTCTCGCTTCATAAAGTCAGCTTGTTTTTTCGAGCACTTCCCTTCCCTTCCTTAGACCCACTCCTCAAATTTAACCAGAACTTGTTCCAACTTTTTTAATGAAGCACAATGAAAACGAAGAACCTTTGTCACTGTGAAGATAATCATCATTTGTTTAACCATGTGTCCTTTATGTGTTTTTTTGTAATGAGTGTATGCACTTCCAAAGACTGAACACCCTGTTTTATTTTCAATTAAAGTCTTTTTTTTGCCTGTCTTTATGACACATTTGTGCAGAAACCCTCAAAACTCAGTTACACCTTTCTCTCCTGCAGGCTCAGTAAAGACAATAAGAGGATAATCTACAATATCTTAGAATACAACCCTTTACTGGACTCCTCCAATATGACCACAGATGACTGGGGGAGGATTGGAAAGGACATTGAGGTACTTGACTGACATAAAACACATTATTATTCCTTTAAACACAAGACATCCTATAATATTTACACAGCTCAGAAGATCCATAAAAATAAGAATATATTCCTCTCTTTTGTCCCACTCCAGAAAAACTATGAAAGCTACGATGGCTTTGTGATTCTTCATGGCACAGACACTATGGCTTACACAGCCTCTGCCCTGTCCTTCATGTGCGAGCATTTGGGTAAACCAATCATCCTCACCGGCTCACAGGTAAGAGCTGCTTTCCTGTGGAGTCCAGCAAAATAAACAAACAAAGAAAGACAAGCATTTCAACGAAGTCCTGCTCTTTTAAGATAAGACGTGTTGTGTCTTCAGGTGCCGATCTATGAGATGAGGAATGACGGCAGAGACAACCTGCTGGGGGCGCTGCTGATCGCCGGCCAGTTTGTCATTCCTGAGGTGAGGGAATGGAGATTGCACACACACGTTTCCCCCCTACTAAGTATATGATTATTGGAAAGTTTTTATTAGTTAGCTGTATAGTAGTAAGGTTTAGAATCACTGTATTATGTGAATGTAAGAGCGAGAAAGAGACACTGTGAGACTTTTCTCTATTTCCATCAAGATTTGGTGTGAATAAAGATTATACATTTATAGAAACTAATTGAACAGGTTATAAAAATAATAAATCCCACAATATAATATAACTCTGTGTTGAAAAAACACACCATGTTCTACAGACAGCACTGTTAACAGGTGACAAAAGCTCCCAGAAACAACCTGTCTGATCAGAATGCTTTCTAACAACATTGTTTTGCAACGCTCAAGAACTGGAAGAACACTCTTAATCTATGTCTATGCATATGTGACGTTTGCACTGACAAGCATTTCATATCAAGTTTAAAACAAATTGTCTCTCTGTCAGTGTATGCACATTGGTTTCAAAGTACAGTGAAGTGTGTTAAAGGCTTTGTAGAATAGCTAGTGTCAAGCATTAAGCACATATTTGTCTCCCCTCAGGTGTGCCTGTATTTCTACAATAAACTCTACAGAGGAAATCGTGTGACCAAAGTGGATGCCGGGAGTTTCAATGCATTTTCATCTCCAAACTTGGCTCCACTGGCCACTGCAGAAGTAGACATAACAAGTAAGGAGGTGGTGAAATGCATTTGTGTACATGTGGAGAATACATGTCATGGTTGTCACATCCAAAAGGGTCGTATTTTATAGGATAAGTATCTGTTTTCCACACCTCTTTTGTTCAGTCAACTGGGATACTGTTTGGAGAGCGAACACCACGGCGAAGTTTCAAGTCAGTACAGAGCTGAACAGGAACGTGGGCCTGCTCAGGCTTTTCCCAGGGATCACTGCGGCTACTGTAAGTCACTGTTGTTTTGATTGTGGTACAGCCCTGGAGCTTTTCTGTAGATGTTTAATCTGTCTCTGTCATTGTCACTTCATGTCTATAGGTAAGTTGCTGCACTTGTTTTTTTTTACTTTTCTTATTAGAATTTTTTCATAAACAGATACTTAACAAACAGATAAATGCATACACCAAAAGGAGACATAGTGGAGGTTGGAATCAATCTTCAACAATGAAAAATATTTAATTAAATTAAGATAAACTACCCCTGTAAATGAAAAATAATTGAACATGGAAGAAAAAGAACAAGCAAAAAAACTGTTGCTACACTTGTTTAACTTTAACTTGCACATATAATGAGATGCTTTTCTATTATTATATTGCACTGCACCATATCTTCTTCACCCAAGACTGTATGAGCTCAAAAAACAAAATTAGCATCTCAAAAATATAACCAGCATGTTGAATGCTCTAAGCCAACAGTGCTTACCTTCACATGTATTAAAATGTAATTGAGGATATGTCTTTCAAACATAACTGTCTGATATAAACTGTTGTTTTGTCAAACTGCAGTAAAAATATAGTTAACTTTAATTTAATTGTGCTATTACCCGTCTTCTGTTACTCTCCCGGTCATGTAAACTGCCATCAAAGCTCAGCCTGGAGAAAGATGAAAAGGAGTTATGGGCCATGACCAATCACCCTGTAAAGAGGGAGGTTTGGCATAGATACTGTAACATTTATCTGCACCTCCCCCTGCAGAGGCTGCAGGGAGAGCAACTTTACTGTCTCAATCTGCTCCCACTGCCCGGCTCAGCTATCAACACTTCCTTACAGCCTCTAACTGCCTTTATGAGGCATCGCTTTGATTGGGCACCAGGCTCTTGTGTGCCCACCGAGAGCTCCATTGGTAATCTGCATCAAACATTTCTGCTTATGGCATCAGAAAAATACTGACTGAACCTTGCACTTTTAATGTCACCTTCTCCTCACATTTTACGGTAACTGCCCCGGTCGTGCCAAGTGACTTTACGCCTCCTAATACCTTCAGATTAATTGCTCTCCTTCCTGCCATTTCAGTCATCTGCCTTTCCAGTCATATGCCATGGCTAATGATGTGGTATAGGGCCTCCTGGTGCCAGCCAACCAGTGACTGAGATACTGGTTGCATAGAAGGCACCAGATGGGCTTTTAGGAGAGTGGACGGACTCATGCGTTTGTGAAAGGGGGCTCCAGGAAAAATAACATGGAATACTAATTCTTCAATTTGATTCCACACAGCTGAGCAGCCAGATCAGATGGCCGTAAATTTTGGGGAGTTTATAATGTGAATCCCTCTTTTGTTTCCAGGTGAGGGCTTTCCTGCAGCCGCCCATGCAGGGTGTAGTTCTGGAGACCTACGGGAGCGGGAATGCCCCCGACAACCGTCCTGACCTGTTAGAGGAGCTGAAGAAGGCCACAGATAGTGGTGTTATCATTATGAACTGCACCCAGTGTCTGAGAGGAACTGTGTCGACATCCTACAACACTGGAAAGGTACTTCATATCACCTACAACTCAGTCCTTCCAACTGTCATGGTATTGTGTCTGCTTGAGAATGAAGTCACATGTTCTTGATCCTCCTCAGGTGTTGATAGACGCAGGGCTGATAGCTGGTGGAGACATGATTTCTGAGGCTGCTCTCTCAAAACTGTCCTACGTATTGGCCAAGACTGAACTGGACCTTGATGCCAAGAAAAAGGTGTCTGCTTTAAAAGAAATTTCATGATAACTTTTTTTAGTAAATCAGGGTCTTCACAGATATAAAAACAGACTTCAGACGCTTTTTTGCTCCAAATACCAATTCAATTTCTTGGACTTTCACCCCCCCCTCAATACGAGTACTAGTAAATATACAGCCGATATTATCATTACATCTAACCAGGTAAATACTCCTCAACACCATGGTTAAAGCGTGGTATGGTCTTGTTATTGTAAGGCCCGATTTCTTACGCCCAACTTAAAGTTAAGCTGAGCACTCAGTTAAAAGCTAAGCTAATGGTAGCTTGGTTTGAAGTTCCTCTTGGGGTCCTGTGTTTTCAGGCACAGGAAGAAACCCCAATATATACTCTATATGTACACACAGGGAGTAAAATTAACTTTTTACCTCATCTGCCATTGACTAGGGACCTCCAAAAGTGTACCGGCCAAAAATATTTTTCACCGGCCAATAATAAAGAATCATCACATTACTCCGTTTAGCTGTTTTTTCCTCTTCTTGAACTTCTCCTGCCTCTTTGCTTATCCTATTTGTTTGTGGTGGCTTCACGCCGGGAATGTGTTGCCACATCTTCCTCGAAACGGTCTTCCCGCCGTGCTTCTTCAAACAAAGGGAATGAATAGAACTCCAGTAGCGTACCACAACACAACACATGTACAGTGCGCCGTGAGGGTCAAAATAGCCTGACAGTCGGCAGAAATGGGCGAAAGTATGAAAAAAAAACCTCACATGCAATACAAAATTTCAGGCTGCTAGTGATATATGTTTAGCTGTGAAGGCTTTTAATTCGGAGCGAAGGGAGGGGTGTGTTTTGGTATCAGATCAGTATACTGACTGACGTTTTGCAGACGTCTAATTTTTCATTTTAGAGTTTTGTCAATAGTGTAAGCATTGGAACAACTCTGTCTCTAATTGTTGTAATCATGAGCAAAACAAAGGTGAAACATGAGTGTGTTTGTGCGTAACTATCCAGATGATGGGTCAGAACCTGCGAGGTGAGATGATTGCTGACTTAGCGGGAGCCAAGTTGAATCTGAGCGACAGCCGCTTCATCCAGGTCATCGCCAAGAGTCTGAGCATCAGCTGCAAAGAGGTGAGAACAGCAATTCTACACAGACCTATCACTTTGCCAAACAGACATTTCTGTGAACTCTTCATGAAGAGATGCAAAAACATGATAAGAAGTTGAAGCTGAAAACAAGGCAGTAGTTGTTTTGTAACAGTCTGTACTGTTTGCAGGAGCTGGAAGCCATCCGTGATGCCCTGACCCCCCCGCTGGCATGTGCTGCTGCTAAGATTGGAGACATAGAGGCATTAGAAGCCCTGAAGGACATGGTATGTATTCCCTAAACTTGCACCATAAACCAGTCCCTCCAGGATTTCGCGGGATTTTTTTGTGATTGTTGCGGCCCAAAATGCCTGAATTTGCGACAGCTTTTTGAAAAAATTGCGGTAAAAGTTGCAATTTTTTGATTTTTTTCCCCCCCAATAATATCTCAGGGGCAAGCAAATATGCTAAATTACAGATGTTTTTAGAAAACATTCTTGATGTGACCACTGTGACTGTATTTTGATTCACTTGATTTTACAGAAATGAAAGGGCTGTATTGCACATTTACAACGGTCCCTAAATGCACCTCGCAGCGACAGAGGCACAGTCAGTCAGTTCACGGCACTCTGAAATGAATCTGCACCTTTGATGACGAGGAGTTCATCAAAACTTACTAAAGGTGTCTGATGTATCACCAAACTGGAATAAATCAAGCTGTAGACGGGAGCTTTTTACGGTAACGTCCCCCGGTTGTGTCTTTGTCACTAACGCACACCGGGGGGTAAAAATAATCAATGAAGATGAGACAGATGCATGGAGGTGAGGAGAGCTGGTTCATAAAGCACACCTGCTGCAGGTAGAGACCAAGCAAACACTGAGCCCTTCAGATAATAACTCTAGTATCTATAAATAACAACGTTGTCATGTTCACTTGTCCTGCCTGCTGTCCCCTCTCTTCACCCGTTCTCTCTGCGTGTTTAGTTGTTGAAAAGTGCCGATCAAGTGAGGACTTATGTTTATGTTACAAGGAAGTCAGTTGATGATGAAACCAATGATGTACAGGGGCTGAGATTAAGGTAATTGGTCCAATTTGCGAGAAAGTTGCGCTGATTGTAAAAAATTGCAAGGCCGCGAAAAATCGCACTGATTGGTTGAATTTGCGTTGATAGTTGCGATCGCGAAATCGCAACTTCCTGGAGGGACTGATAAACAAGTTGCAATGGTTGCAATACTCTTCTTATTGGCTGTTTCGAAAATGGCCTGCTACTACTTACTAATGTAGTAGACAGTAGGTATTGCCTACTACATACTGCGTTTGAATTTAGTATGTAGTTTGACTGTTCTGTTCGATCTGTCATGCAGCATGCTGAGCCAGACTTCCGGTTTCGGAAAGCGGAAGTAAACAACGGCGAAGCCGATAAATAAAATGCTTATTTAGCATCCATTTATGATTTAAAAAGTTAGGAAGTGGTTTATATGTAATTTGATAACTTTCACAGCACCCAAAAACAGATTTCCTCCTGTCAAAAAATGAGGAAAAAGAAAAAGCATAACGAGCGCTGTGCATTATGGGAAACAGTATGCGAGGCAGACTGGTCCGATGCACACTGGCTGTTTCCGAAATGGCCTGCTACATACTACTTACTAATGTAGTAGACAGAAGGTATTGCCTACTACATACTGCGTTTGAATTTAGTATGTAGTATGACTGTTCTGTTCGATCTCTCATGCAGCATGCTGAGCCAGACTTCGCTGGATTTCCGGTTTCGGAAAGCGGAAGTAAACAACGGCGAAGCCGATAAATAAAATGCTTATTTAGCATCCATTTATGATTTAAAAAGTTAGGAAGTGGTTTATATGTAATTTGATAACTTTCACAGCACCCAAAAACGAATTTCCCCCGTCAAAAAATAAGGAAAAAGAAAAAGCAGAACGAGCGCTGTGCATTATAGGAAACAGTACGCGAGTACTGGTCTGATGCATGCTGAGATATTTTCCCGTATCAGTAGACATCCAGGGAGTTTTGGCATACTGCAGAATTTGCTCTTGTTCACATACTACTTACTACATACTGAATTTTGGACAAATCAGTACGTACTGCTAGTATAGTAGGCGATTTCGGAAACAGCCACTGAGATATTTTCCCGAATTAGTAGACATCCGGGGAGTTTTGGCATACTGCAGATTTTGCTCTTGTTCACATACTACTTACTACATACTGAATTTTGGACATATCAGTACGTACTGCTAGTATAGTAGGCGATTTCGGAAACAGCCAATATTGTCGTCAAAATCAGATTCCTCCCCCCCTCTCAGGCTGTGACGCTCTTTCCCGTCAGCAGCACAGTTTTGGGCTCCGCTTATCTTCAGCATGTTTGTTTTGTGAGGTTAGAGCTCTCAGATGTACCGACGGTTCACTGTCAACTACAAATTCTCAGGGTCAGACCTCCTGTAGAGAGATCAGAAACAAACACCGACACAGCCAAACAAAACACGAGGTCAGACTGGTAAGGCAGGTGTAGAGTCGCTCAGGCGGTCACATGTACATGTTTCTTTGAAGGCTGCCTGGAATCACTCAGCAGATTCTAACGACATGATGTTAGTACATTCATGGAGAGGTTTGACTCTTCCATGAAGCTGAGTGAGGAGGAATGTGCTTTGCTGGCATTGCTGCAATCTTAACATTTAATAGTGCTGGCTATACTAAATCTTTGTGTCAACACATACCATAAATCAACACTGATGTGCATTGGTCAGTTCCTAACTACATTTCTAACATCCCTACACTTTCTGTGACACCTGGCCACATTCCAGTGTTCCTAATGAAGACATAAATCCTTGATAATATGACAAAAATACATTTATTTCCCTCTTAACATCTAGTCACCGTCACTTCTGAGAAAAGAAAAACAGAAAATGATGAGACATGTTTTGGACTATTTTCAGACACACATTTAGTGCACTAGTGCCACACTGCAAAAACTGAAATCTAAGTAAGATTGAATATCTGAAATTTGCTTATTTTTTGCCTGATAGGATAGTTTTTCTCACTAAGCAGTTTTTTTTATGTTGTTTCACTTGTTTTTAGTGTTTTGGTCCTAAATTATCTCAGTAAGATATTACAGCTTGTTACTGAGATTTTATGACCTATATTGAGTAATGCATGCTTCAAACTAGAATATCAACTGTTACAAAGCTGTTTCATCAACACTCACAAGTATGAAACTGCTTTTTCAAAGTTATAATTTCTTATTTCAAGCATGAAATAAGAAATCATGACGTAGACACAATTGTATCTCTTCACACAATTAAAACAAATGACAGCGAAATATAATGTAATTTTTATTGTTTTTATTTTCACTGAAACAATAGAAAATATGTACTACTATATATTAGTACAGTTGGCATAGTACTGTAAACTGACACCTAATATTTAAACATTTAACATTTCAAACCGTTTCAAACATAAATTAAAGCCGTAAGTGGCGATGAACGGGCCCTCGCACACCCGCGGCCGCCACCTACGCGAGCCGCCGCCACATGTAAGCCGTCGCCTGATATTTGCCATCACATGATGCGAAAGCAAGATCTGAGAGTATATACTGCCTCAGGTGGTGCAAATGTTCCAAGTTTTTGGCAGATTGCCAAGAAAACCTCAAAACTTGACAGTGTGCCACGCCCACAATTTAGTCTGAACAGAATTCCTTTGACTATAATTTAATCGTCAATATGTCGGCTATAGAATGTGCCATGCTTGGACTGAATCAGAGAAAAACTCTAGGAGGAGCTCTCAAAAGTATGCACCCTTATTTGGGCGTCATTCTTCACATCAAGCTGTGTTTGATGCCCCGCCTCAACGCCTGCCACGCCCACATTTTTTGTCTGATCAAAATTTGTTCTGATAACTTTTTCTCATCAAGGTGTCAACTATAGGTTGCCCTTGGTTTGGACTGAATCGGAGAAAAGCTCTAGGAGATAATAGCTAAAATATGCACCCTTATTTTGGCTGCGTTTTTCATGTTCAAAGCTAGGTGGCGCTCTTCCTGTTGAGTTTGGGATATGGGTGCAAGAGGCTTTTTTGTGCGTCCTGATGCCATGAATATGTGTAAAATTTTTCAAGCATGTAGCTCAAAATAAGCCCTATGGGGAGGGGTTTTTGAAAACTGTAGGGGGCGCTAGTGAGCACATTTTTTCGACTTTTTTTGCGAAACCCTTAAAATGTCGCAATTTTCCCCAGGACTGATGGGTGTGTTGGATGAGGTGAAATTACGTGCATTTTAAAGTCACAAAAATAAATTTTCCGACGTTTTTTTTCTATGCCCCGCCCCAAAGTCTGCCACGCCCACATCTTTCGTCTGAACGGAATGCCTTTACTTTGTATTAATCGTCAATGGGTTTACTGTAGAATGTGCCTAGTTTGGACTGAATCGGAGAAAAGCTCTAGGAGAAATTAGCAATAGTATGCACCCGTGCACGGACCCATTTTGGCCCCATTTTTCATGTTCAAAGCTAGGTGGCGCTCTTCCTGTTGAGTTTCAAATATGTGTGCAAGAGGCTTTTTTGTGCGTCCTGATGCCATGAATATGTGTAGGACTTTTCATGCATGTGGCTCAAAAAAACTCTATGCGTAGGGTGTTATTTTTTACCTCTAGGGGGTGCTACTGAAATTTTTTTTGCAAGACCTATAATAACTTGCAATTTTAACCAGACCCGATGAGTGTGCAAAAATATCCGCGCTTTCATTCACGTTCAGGGGTCCAAAAATGCGTTTTAAGTGGCGGAAGAAAGAACAATCCGTAGGGTTACAATAGGGCCTTTGCCACCAGCGGTGCTCGGGCCCTAATAATTCATATACATTTAGATAAGTTCTTCTAAATTACAAGGCATTAATATGATTTATGAATTCCACAGTTTTGGGCTCATTTAAGAATGTTAGGAAAATGATCCTACATAATGAGAAATATAGTAAATTAGTTTTTAGTAATACTTTTCTGGTTTCAAGAAATGTAATGCCTAGTCAGTGCATGCCATTATATCAAGATAATGGCACTAGTATTTACTTAATTCAAGAATATTTTTCAACATATTGAGAGAAGAAGTCTCATATTTCAAGAAAAATGCATTTGTTATTAATAAAAATAAAGTAATTTTAAGGTATTTCTGGGTTCATTGAGGTTAGATGTTTTTACTTGTTTTGGAAAGTCTTGGTAAGCCAAATTTTCTTGTTCTGTTGGCAGATAATTTTGCTTAGTTTAAGTAATATACCCCCAATTTTTGTACATTTTTTCTTGTTTTTGAAGGCTGGCTATTTGAAGTGCACCAGTTTTTACAGCAGCAGCAGCCTGGAGTTTAAAGGATGTCCTTCTTGTAAACCAGGTTTATTGTAATGAAGAAAAATGTTCCCCAGTGCAGTTGTATGGCTCACAGGTCTTTAGATCATACAGGAGGTCTATGATGCTCAGGAAAAAACTGCAACATGTGCTCTAATAATCAGGATCAGCTGTTTTCTGCGTGAGTCTCTTGTTGTGTTTCAAATTTGCTCAATTTGTCTCTTTCATGTCTTCATTCATCACAGGGTAGTAACCTGTGCCTGGGTGACTACGATGGACGCACCCCCCTTCATATTGCCGCCTCTGAGGGCCACCTCAAACTGGTGCAGTATCTACTGAGTCACGGAGCTACGGTCTATGCTAAAGACCGCTACGGGGACACACCCCTGTGCAACGCTGTACGCTTCAGGTAGAACTCGTTGTTTGAACAATAAAGTCTAATGTGTTTGTTTTCATGTCTTTCAAAGTAAAATCGTTGGTTATGAGGCTGCAAACAGAACATTAAAAGTCCCCTCTTGGCCATTAGCAGCGGCGGAGTATTCCTGAAAATCTGTTGTTAATGGCTGCTGTAGAGGGGACTTCATTAAATGAGCTGCTGCAAGGAAGAGAGTGTGGCTTCACTGAAATGACAGGAAAGGAGCAGGGGCTGTCAGAGAGAGAGAGAGGGGGGGGCTGAAACCAGGGGAGCAGCCTGTAATGGAGTTTAGAGGCCAGGCAATAATTATAAACTAATTAGGCTAATTGTCAGCCAACAGTTTAAACAGTGTTTATTTTTACCAAAGCTGCTTTTTAATTTTTGTCTTTCAGTGACATTGCTCTAAATGTCTATGAGGGAGAAGCCAGCCACACTTAATGTTTCTCTTTTAGTGCTATGTTGAGCCTCAGGGTGAAGACGTTGTATGAATGGAAGCGTTGCCAAATGGCTGTTGTCCTATTTTAACGGTTGGCACTGCGAGTACGGACTTGTTTCCTTTGTGATGGCGGAGTGTTGCACTCGGGCGCAAACACCTGTCGCTACACTTCCTGTGCTCCAAACCTCTGTGTGATTTTGTCGTCCATAAATGTGTTTAAATGAAACCACGCTCTCTAACAGATCTGGAGTTTTGAATACTCATTTTATCTGTTGCGCTTTGAATGTCATGCAACCAACCTTCCACGATGTACTTCAACCTGAATGCCCATATAAGGAGTGGCAGAAAGTGTGAAGGAAGGATTACTGAACAAAAGTGGGGAGTGCCATCAGAACCAGTCCTACCAACCTGCTCCCAGTTTCACAGATGAGAGATACTGGCTTTCTGACTCTCTGCAGGAAGTCCTCAAGATCCTTCTAATAGTTTCTTTGGCTGCCGCTCCTCATTCCTCCAAACAATTAAGCCTCAAATTGATCTGTCGGGCACCTGAACTTCATAAACAGCAAACTCAGCTAATACAAAAACACAACCCGTACCCATTGCATGCCTTTAGTGTTTTACTTCATTTACTGCCGCTACGAATGTCACTTCAGGTGGCTCTTCTTGCATGGGCGGTTTATTGCACGGAAATAAGAAACATGCTCCAACATGCCGAACAAGAATGACACTGTGAATGAAGGTCAAGATTTTAGCCAAACCAGAGAAAATATTTTCATGCAGCATAAATTAGACCATCAGTTTATTAGTTTAGTGGTTTTTATGAGGACTGTGAAGCACAATGGAAGCATTTAGAACGATAAATACGAGGATAGGAAATTCCAACGAGGGATTTGCTTGAACAATCAGATACTGTAAGTTGGAATGAAAATATAGACTACAGAAAGAGCTCTGCCTGCTTTGATGGATAACATGATAAACATTTTACCCCAGGTACCCTTTGATGAGAGGTTTCAACAATGTATTCCAAATGGTACAACAGTATTATGTACAATCATTAAAGATGGGAAGGTCATGGGTTATGAGCTGAAGCAGGATCACTGATTAAACTACCAGGATCACTTCAGATATTTGCAACTAAACAATAACTTAGACAAAGAAATAAAGAGCAGTGTACACTTTCGGTAAAAATTGATCCATAATAGGAGTGTACCATTCAGAGAAATAGAATAATATCTAATTTATATCAGCACTGAATGGAGGAAAGAGGCAGTATGATGCATGTAAAGCAGAAATTGGAAAAACAATCATGTATAAACATTCAGAAGATGAATGCTTGAACATCTGGAGAACACAATAATCTACACAATCTTCACATGCTTGGAGAGAACACTATGAGAAGAATGTAATTAGGTTCCATATCACACCAACTGTTAGAAGTAAATATACAGTATGTCTTCAGCTCAGAGACAATGGAGGTCATTAGATGTATATCATTCACATGTATTTTTGCTCTGTGCTGGAATTGTGAAATGTCAGAGGTGCTCACAGGGCTGTGGTAAGATTCTGACATTCTGTGTTATACCTCAGTCATGTGTGATGTTGTTTGTTGGTTGATTCACAGCTGATACTGCATTAAAGGAAGACAGATGTTTGTTAAAAATCCTCATGGCAGACTGCAAAAAGGCTCTGACCATGAGATGGTCCAATGTTAAACCACTAACACATTCGATCAAGCTTTATTTATAGATTACCTTTCATACAAATCAAATGCAATTCAAAGTGCTTTACAGGGTTGGAAAAAGTAAAGAAAAAGAAAATATATATACATATATAATGCATAAACATAATACAGAAATTGATTTAGAAATAGAGACTAATGCACACCAATTTCAATCAAATTTATTTAAATAAATGACAAAGAGCAGGGTTCCCACGCGTCCTGGAAAACCTGGAAAACAGTTGACCAGTTTTCCAGTACTGGGAAACACCTGGAAAATGGGAGAAAAAGTAAAATGTCCTGGAAAATCACATATAATCCTGGAAAATGATTCCAACATGACTGCGTGCAACCTGACAAGGTTAAAAAAAACACATCCCCATTCAACATTTGTGGCCATTTTTGTCATTCAGTTCTATTTAGGTCAATTTATGCACTGATCCTCTGATTATTATTATTTATTTATTTCAGTAAGGCAGCTTCCTGATTCCTTTGCTGGCTCTTTTGTTTTTTTCTTTGCTCATTTTATATTTTTTGAGAAAAGAGAAAGCTGAGATGAGAGTCTGCCATCATTGTTACTTGGTTGCACTAATAAAGTGCTGTACATCTGTGGTTGCATTGTTCTATAATTAATTTGCCATCATTTTTAAGCATGTAAGAGATGATTTCATTGATAGCCCTAGACTGTACATCTTTCAATTTAGACTTCCACTGAGAGGAACATATTAGACTATTTAGGAACTTAATTAGGAACTCAATTTAGACAGTCATAACAGCTTGATCAGCATGGAAAATGTCCTGGAAAATGATCTCTGGAAAAAGTGGGAACCCTGAAAGAGGCATTATAAATGTTTTTTATACTGTTGTAAAATCCTGTGAATGCCAATAAAAATAAATATATAAACATATTTGTTAAAAAAAACAGATAAACAACAAAGAGAAATATTTAAGAAATAATTAAATTTAAGTTAAAGCATAAATAGTTAAAACAATAAGATACATAAAAGCACTAAAATAGCAAAAGTTTGTAGTTGGATAATAAAAATGGAAGAGTTAAAAATGAATAAAATAATAGAATATTGAAATAAATATGAAATTATATTAAATAGTGAATTCAATTATTTGATTAAATTAAATTAATTGAAACAAGAAAAATGACTGAAAATTGTGACTGGAATATATAACATGGTGAAGTTAACTCACAAGGAACAAACTCAAGAGGAACATTATTGAAAGAATTTGGAGATATGAACGATGTTTACATGTAAGGGACATGATGAGAGGATGGGTCTGTGAATATGTTAGTAGAATTGACTGGTTCCGAGGAGACCGAGCTGTCCAGACCTTTTATGTGTGTCTTTTATTGTGTGCATGTTTCTTACTTTTTCACAATGTCAAATTAATAGAAAGAAAGTGTTGAATAAAAAAAGAAAAGAAAGGAAACCTTTTAAAGATTTTGGGTTGATGGCATTAATTATCTGTGCTTTATAACAAAATAATATTAGAGTTTTGTTTTAGCTGACTGTAACTGAGTCACAGGCTTGTAGTCTTTATATATGACACATACACTTGTAAATGTAAAGCTCTCTTGTATTCCCTCTTATAAACTCAGGCACAAGGAGGTTGTGAAGCTGCTGAGAAAAACAGGAGCACATTTCTCCAGAGACGAGCTGGAGGAAGCAGGAACAGAGCTGTGCAGGTGAGACGCGCTGAAAACATCCCTTTAAACAATTGCACACATATACAGTCACAAATCTCTCTGTATCACAGCCGTCCACATTGACCCATCCTACATTGCTGCCACAGGTACAACCTGTTATCCCGCTGTTACACAAACTGTAGGAATGCCCCCGGGCAGCATAGCATCAGATCTGCTCTGCATCTCTAGTGTCAGCAAGTATACAACGCGACGGCTGAGCCCTGTTATTTATCTACCTGAGACACCAGACAGGTTTTGTCAGGACAGTTCGAATTTACAGTTTCAGAAACACACCTTTAGTTAAAAAGAACCAACATGGCTCTGTTAAGATAAAATCTTGTTGTGCATCACAAGGCCAACTATTATCATCAGTCTGAAGTGTCTTAACAACAAGCCATCCTCAGCCAGGCTTCACTTTGATTGTGTTAATAGTACTCATTTTGTGACATGCCTGTCAGAATATTGACTCACTGGTTTTCTGTGTGTTAGTCTTGCAGCCTCTGGTGATCTGGAGGGTCTGGAAATCTGGAGCCTGGCCGGAGCAAACCTCAATAAAGCCGGCTATGATGGACAGAGTGCCATTCAAGTGGTGGGTTTCAGGGACACTTATTAAATAACCTTTTAAAATCATTGTGTAACACCCTTTCTTATTCATTCTGTTCTTATTCTCTCTTTGTTACAGGCTCGAGCTGTGGGCAAAAAGGAAGTGGTTACATTTTTAGTTCAACTCATGAGCAATAAATCCAAGGTAGCTACTGTTCTCTATTCATTTTCATTCATCTCAACACTCCATTTAATTCTCTGACTGTAATTGTCTCTCAATGAAATGTGTGTCTTGTTTAATTTCAGACAGTATTTGGTGAATTCAATGAATGTGATGAATATGATGATGATGATGATGAGGTAATGAGATGTTGTGATTGTGAACAGAACCCTCATAGCATGAAACTCCTGTCATCTCTGTGCACATCCCCAATCCTTCCTTCCACCCATCCACTCAGCACGCTGCTTATTCTGCTTTGTGTTGCTGTGAATCGTGTATCCCAGCATGCATCACATCGGTCATAGTCTGTCGCAGGGCTGTAGCACACATGTATACACAACAAACACATTCACACCTACAGGGAAACTAGGCCTGCCAGTTCATGAGGCTCCCTGAGGAAGCCAACACAGACACTGAGAGAACATCAAGCTGCACACAGAGAGGGTTCTGTCGGCCCTGCTGGGGTTCAAACCAAGGACGTTCTTGCAAGCAACAGCGCCCATGGGGCCTTTGTGCAAAACTTCAAATAAAGGGAAGATGATACACAATAAAATGGATGAGAAGAGATTTCAAAAGATGGAAGTGTGGTAGCTGTTTTTGATTAAAATGAAGGCATTTTTTAAGAGGTTGATTGAACCAATGAGATGAATCAATTAGTTGATTAACTGACAAGTAAAGCTACAGTGAGGAGTTTTTCACTGGTCATGAAACATACGGAACTACAACTGATGCCTCTGTATGAGCTACAAAAGTAAAAGAGATCAACATGATGGTTTGTTGTTGTAGTTAAGTGAAAAACAATCTGATGATAACACAGAGTGTTTTATTCTGAAAATTAACTAGATGTTTTGGTGCCTGACTTCCTGTCCCGTTTGATCTAAACCTGTTGAAATGTATGCGTCTCTGATCCGGCATCCGGCAAGAATAGAAGTCTTTTTGTATCTAATCCAGAGGGCTCCGACCTGCTGGATCAGAGACGCAGCTGGAACGCAACAGAGTCCAGAGCAAGTTAACACATTAACCAGAATAGATACCTGTTAGATCCGGTACCGTGACGGATCGGAGACAGACCGGACATGGATCTGGTGGAATTTGCTCGTAATTTGTAACAACTGTCAATTTTTTTTACATTTTCTGAGGCAAAGACTTACAGCTCAGGATAAGATCAGCACTGATATAAATACACTGCTTTGTCCACAGAGGGCGCCAAAATTGACACAAGCAAAATATTCCTCACATGAGCTTTAAACAGAAGCTAGTTAAAAAAATACTAAAAGCTCCAAAGTCATATTTTGTTGATTTTAATGGATGATTTTTTTTTCTTATCCCAATGAAATGACAGTTCTGGGAAATAATGAGTGGTTGTGGTTGCTCACAAATCAAAGCTTTTGAATCACTTTTTCTACAGATGTACAAAAGCTTGAGTGAAAGCTAAGCCTGCTTTACATGATCTTCACTTTCCTCTTAAAATTCAGCCACACAAATCCAATCATCTGTAGCGCCTGCTCTCAAATGCCTGTGAACGCTAAACCTGTGCAGCCTGCTTTTCACCAGACTCTGTGTGTTTGTGCTCAGTGTGTTTGTGCAGAGTTAGTCAACACCACTGAATCCCCCAACTCCCCTTGCTTCATTCTAATCCCTCTCTCTTTTTGTCTCTGTGGCAGAATGGAGAAGTGATCGAGTTCACTGCTTCTACAGCGAGAGTCTGAGTCGTCGCTAACTTGAACAACAGGATTCGTCGTCTGTTTCCTGTCGAGCTGTTCTCAGCACACCGTCCACACCAGCCTGTCCAACTCAGAGACTCCCTTTACCCTTCAATGTCCGCACAAGTTGAAGATCTGTCCCTCCAAACTTCTTAAGCACAACATGGTTTTAGGTGGCTTTGGTGTTTTTATTCTTTATTTTTATCAGAACACTGTGATATCTGATCAGGGAATGAAAGGTGAATCCACCTGAGCTGTTCTGAAGCACACTGACTGCTGTTGCATTACTTTATAAAGTAATGTATTTTAATAAAGCAGTAAATGTAACTACAGGGCACATCTACAGATTTTATTCTAACTGTTACTTGTTACTGTGAGACAATGGACGATGTCATTGTAACTAAACGCAAACTGAAGATGAGTCAGAGAGGTTTCACACGGCTGCAGTTGTCCACTTCAGTAAACCTCTGCCCCTTTCCCTCTCTGCTAAAACAGGTACAACAAAACCCTCAAGACTGATCCAGCCTGTTTCTTTTGCTGATTATCAAGCTTGAAAAGTCACATATCTCCATTTGAAATGGGAAAGGGGAAAGCCAGACTTCAGTTTCTGCTCGTCTTTACTTTTAAACGTCTTCTTTTATTCACTTTTCTTCCTTATTTTTGTTGTGCGATGAGTACAAAGTTTTGCCACTCATTTGATATAATTTTCAAACCACATTAGGTCAGTTTTTTCACACTCTGATGTCATCACGTGTTAAGAATCCTCTGTGTGACGTCAAAATGCAAACAGATTTGTAATGACTTGAATGTATTTCCTGCTGTTTCTAATGCTGTTATTGTCTCGTTGTTTTGAACATGTGAAAGGACTTTATATGGGTTGGATATGATTCATTGGTGGTCTGTTTCTCTTTCTCCTGTGTTAATAAAAAGCAACAGAAATAAATCTTTGTGCTTCGACTCTGTCTCCTTTGATTGCCACCTGGTTGCACCGAACCCTTGACTCCCCCATGAAACCGTGCATACGCTGCTCCTGGCTGAAGATTCCTGAGCAATTTCTGATTTGACACGCTTTTCTGTATAAATTAGCTCACGTCTCACCAATTGGTGGAGGTCATTTCTCTTAGTGTGCAGAGTTCCTTTGTGTTTCCTGAAAAATGTGCTCTGAATAATAATTGGATTTACTGCCACTGCTGAAGGCCCCAAAGAGGAATTCAACATTAAAGCCACACGTGAAGCTTGTGAAACTCCTTCCACTGAAATCACAAAGTATATCTACGAGAGATTCAACAACCTTTTAAAATAAAAGATGACAATAAAGTCCATGTGACTCTCTGGCCTGCTCTGACTGGTATCTGTGTCTTGAGGGAGGCTGCCCCGTCGTGCTCAGTGGAGGAACCCAGCTCGTCCGGTTGGACCAGCATGGGCCTCATTCCTCCCTGAATGAAAGACTTGTACGAACCTAGCCCTAAAACAGTATATAAAGAGCTCTTAACTCTGCAGTCACTCAGTCTGAGCAGGGATGACACTAAGAGAACACCATTACAAAGGACAGAGCTCCAGGTAAGCGCCTTTACTTATTGCTGCTCTTGTTGTAGTCTTCTTCTGGTAGATATGTGAGCGGAAATCAGCTGCCATGATGCGTTTACTTGCTCTTCACCATTTCAGGATACTAACTGTCTCTTCTCCTCCTTACACAGAAGAATCACAACTGAAATAGGAAGATATTATCCCTGGAGAAAATGTGTGGTCTCTCTGATTAAGTGGTTCTCAACAGTTCAACAGTTCTTTGAGAAAATTGTGAAATGTTTAGGACCACTTGACCAGTCAGACAAATGCTGTCGACTGAGGAAAATCTACCTTTTACGGATCTTTAAAAACATCTCCCAAGACTTTGAATGCTTTTAATGCAACTGTGTGATTCCCTACTGATGTTTCTCCCTGTCTTCTGCTCTCATTGTGCCCCCTTGTGTTACAATGACAACTGCAGTCCAAGTTTCTGTGAGTATGTGGGGGGCTGTAAAAATCAGCAGGCTGCAGTAATTCCATTCAGAATCAGAATCAGAATCAGAATCAGAATCAGCTTTATTCGCCAAGTATGCTTGAACACACAAGGAATTTGACTTTGGTAAACTGTGCTCTCTTTGTACAAGGCATAAGAATAAGAATAAGAATAAGAACTACAATAAAAAATAAAATGAAAATATAATAACAATAACCTTAGCTATAAATACAAAGAAACAACAAATAGCTTGACTAATATGTACAGGCTAAAATAATATGATAAAGTGCAGTGGTGAGTTGCAGAGGTAGTTTTTACATTATAAAATAGAAGTTAAATAATACAAAAAATAGAAATATGGAATTCTGCTTGAGAATTGTTGCATTGTATATCTACATGTATATTTACAGAGAGTATTTATCTGACAGGTATGACACTGTTATGGTTTAGTGTTCATCAGAGTGACAGCCTGGGGGAAGAAACTGTTCTTATGGCGGGTTGTTTTGGCGCACAGTGATCTGTAGCGCCTGCCGGAGGGGAGGAGTTTGAAGAATTTGTGTCCAGGGTGTGAGGGGTCAGCGGTAATGCTCCCTGCCCGTTTCCTGGCCCGGGACCGGTACAAGTCCTGGATGGGGGGCAGGTCGACACCGATGATTTTCTCTGCAGTCCTTATAGTCCGCTGCAGTCTGTGTTTGTCTAGTTTGGTTGCAGAGCCAAACCAGACAGTGATGGAGGTACACAGAACAGACTGGATGATGGAGGTGTAGAACATGATCAGCAGCTCCTGAGGCAGGTTGAACTTCCTGAGCTGACGCAGGAAGTACATCCTCTGCTGGGCCTTTTTTCTGATTGTGTCTATGTGGGAGGTCCACCTCAGGTCCCGGGAAATAGTGGATCCCAGGAACCTGAAAGAGTCCACAGTAGACACAGTGCTGTTCAGGATGGTGAGGGGGGGGGAGTGGGGGGGGGCTTCTCCTGAAGTCCACTGTCATCTCTACCGTCTTGAGCGGGTTCAGCTCCAGATGGTTCTGACTACACCAGAGAGCCAGCTGTTCCACCTCCTGTCTGTAAGCAGACTCGTCTCCGTCCTGGATGTTCTGCTGGCACATGTGCAGATTTTTTAACAGCTCTGCTGCTGCTGTAACACTCGTCCTTTTTTTTTTTTTTGGTGCTTTACTGTTGCTGCTATTCAGAAGTACTGATTAAAACAAGTCAATAAAAGATCATTTGTCTCTGTTGAGTCCTGTGTGAGGGGGTGATGGACTGGGAATCTGCAGAGATGGTCGCTGTCCAAAGTACTGAAGCGTGCTGTGACAGTAAATGCAGATAAATCACTGCACGTCCTCTCGTTTCCCTTTGAACCTGTTCATTTAGGCAAAAATGAAGACTCTGCTTTTATATTCAAACTTCCTTCAAACTTTATTTCTTCATTTAGACTGCAAATGCCTCAATTAAATTCTGAACACACTTATTTGCACACACATCTCTCGCTTTCAGGACTAGTTTCGTGGGAAAACCTGATTTTAAGACTCAAAAGCTGACACAACTCTAGCATGAAAATCCGACCACCTTCCCCCCAATGGGTAAAGGCTACTTTATACTGCATAAATCATTCATGAAAGCACCGTGCACCGATTATTCCCCCTCTCCTCTTAGACAGCCCCCTTCTCCCCTTTCCCTTTGATCTCCTCCATGCGCCAAGAACTATCAATATTTGCTAAACGCTTCTCACAAAGCCTGTCCGTGAAGCTGCACAGGTCTCACAGGCAGAGGAGAAGACATCGGAGAGGCTTTAATGAGATGCCCAAAGCGATTTCTCTGTACGTGCGCGAGGGCAGCAGATGTAGCAGCACGTGCAGTCCCTAGGGACCCCCCCCCCCCCCCCCCTTCCACGATCGTCCTCGGAATTTCATCAGCGGACAGGGTGAGGACCCAAACCCGGCCAGACCTCCTCCATTGGGAAGAGCAGGGTGGGTGACACACGTGGTAAATCATCTTTACTATAGATTGTAATTATCGGTTTGCTGACAAGCCCTGCCCCCCCTCCCTGATCCCAAAATGTGTGTGTGTGTGTAGTCCTGTGTGTCATGAGTTGAGTGGTTTGCGAGGTGTTTGTGGGATTAGTAATAATTTATTCATTCCTGGAATATTTATTATTTACCCCCCTCTGCTCAGCTGTCAAAGCTTCATTGTTGCATGAGATTTATAATCATGTCTGACCTGTTGAAAAACAACAAAAAAAACTTGTTAAAAGCACCCAAACTTTTTTCTTCCTTTTCCAGTGACCTTCAATTTTAGGGTGGGAACAATAATTTGATCAGATAGCTTAGATTCACCTCCACCAAAAACTTAACCATCTGGACTCAGCTTGAGAACCATGTGGGCCAAACCAGAGCTATCAAATGCTTCAAGGGAAAACACATCATTAATTGCAATCTTCCTTATGCAATTCCATTGTATTTCTAAGTGTTTCCCTAAAGTCTATGAACAAGTTTTCTCTGTCAATGTCTTTGTGATCAAGATTTGCTGATTTGAACTTGATGGCTTGTCTCTTTAAAACATAAAGCCTAACTTAAAAACTGAGGGTTAAATAGATGATTATTAAAACAACTTAGCTTGTTGCATTATGGGAAATGTAGGCCTAGTGTTTTTGGATATGGACCAACTGTAGGTGCCCAAGTGTATTCAACAAGCTTTCCCTTTGGTTGTCTCACTTTCATGAGTTGTGGGCTACATGAATGCAGCTTCCTGCGGTGAATTAGAAAAACATGCCGGTGTCTTAGTCATATCTCCATGGGTGCTGCTGCTTGTCCCACAGCTCACCGTCTGTGAAGCAGCCCCGCGTGGGTGATGACATCATCTCCACAGTCTGTTTCAGGGAGCCTGAGCTGCAGGTTGAAACCCATTCAAAATGCACATAGGCTATTAAAACTGAGATGACAAAGAGGATTCAGTCTGAGGCTGAGTTTTAAAATGTAAAGCAATGTTTAATGATAGAGCCACAGAGAAATTCAGGTCCATGTTGTGCCTCATTTTTTAATAAGTGACTCAGTCATTACTTTTGATTTGCAGAGTTATATTGATGTATTTCTGTTTGTCTCATGGGTCAGGATAACTGTCTTGAATTTATCCAGCTGGTTGGTGTAAATTTGCAAGAGCGCACGTTAGGATGACTTCATCAAAGCAGGAGGAGGAGCAACAGATTGTCTGACTGTATCTCAGCCTTCTGACAGGCAATTTCCAGACTGTATTTTCTTTGGTAAACAGGTTGCTAGTGACTAGAAAAATGCTTTTATTTGGTCTGTCGATTTTTTAAAATGAACAATCTACTTGATCCTTTTATATCTGCCTTGTTTCTTTTTGGGTTACATAGCCTACAAGTCGACAGGGACATGTCTAGTCTTATTTGGCCCAACCAGGGCACTGACTTAGGGGTGGCACAGATACATCAATGAATATCATTCTTTTTCTTTTTCTGTCTACATCAGTCATATCTGCTGAAACCACTAAAATTAAAGGAACTTACACATGATATAACTGAGTGGCAACATTCAAATCTTAATTCTTTTAGGACTGAAAACAATTCTATTTGCCCTAAGTCACTATTTAAAGTAGCCTACTTAAGAAATTGCAAGTCAACTCTGTACTCTGTCTGTAATAAGCAGATTTGTTAGCAACTTTTTAGGGCCGAGGAGTTACCATCTTCAACAGTTTAAAGAATATGGATATAAAGACACTAGCAGCCTGTTGCAACATAGCCCAAATAGTTGAACATAATATGAGTCCAGTCTGTTACAAAGCAAACAGCCAATCATAGTTTTTGATTTTAGGGGCAGCATCTTTGGTCAGATTTCAAGGGGGCCATGCCATCCTTGGTCGCCCCTGTGGACACGCCCCTGGAGTCAGACACCTCAATTCCTGCAAAAGTCGCAAGACATCTTTTTTTGTTTAAGATGCCACAATGTCACATCAGCCATCTGCAAGATAGTTATCGTGTATTCCTGCTGGGCTCAGCCATTTAATCTGTGAGATAACTAGCCACAACCAGAGAGGGTGAAGGCTATTCACTGAATATCGATCAGCAATCACGAGGTTTGACAGAGTTTAAGACATCAGATGCAGCCACAAATTGGTGGAATCATCATTTGAATGAGTCTTATTCAGTGTTGGTGGATTTTTGCAAAGCAGATGTTTATAGATTGTGACACCATCTGCAAGAGAGAATAATTAAATCAAGAAAAAAGTTTTTGTTTCATTTGAAGAAAATAAAATCCCCCCCCCCCCCCCCCCCCCCCCCCACAATTGATCCTCGTAAAGAAAGGAGTAAATAAGTGTCCTTTGACATTTCCTCATGGAAAATATCATAAGATTCTAATTACACATGATAAGCGTATAGGCTATAGGGAATTCTCTACAGCAGTATTACATAGAAGAAAGACATAAACCGTGATGAGGTCATTATCCTGCATACCACTCTGTGAGTCCCTATATGAATATTGTAGAAACATTACAGGAAATGTGTCGTTAGGGGTTATGGATGCTCAGGATTGTCATTGTGTTGTACATCTTCATGTGGGCAAATCGGGTGTAAGAACAGGTCATCGCCGAGAGAGAGAGAGGGGGGGGATGACTGACTGAGTGACTGAGAGAGAGGGAAAGAGAGAGAGGCAGGGGGAGAGAGGATGAGGAGGGGGAAGTGAGCGAGAGCCCGGAGAACAGAGGGCTGCAGACGCGCAAGGTGCTCCTTCGCTCTCAGACCTGCTCGGGCTCAAAGATCAGGACACGGGGAGCAGCCTCAGGGTGGCTTAAACTTATCCCACTGGATGTAAACCTTTTTCCTTTTTTTTGCATGCCTGATGGATTGTATCGCTTTATTGTCAACTCGGACTCCTGGAAATCTAAGAGGTGATTTTACGCACACGTGCGAGCGCTTACCGTGACTCACTGGATGTCCGGATTAAAAAACCTTGTGGATCTTTCTGGAGGGCACGAGAGAAATGAATTAAATGGATATACAAATCAAGTAGGTTTCTCGAGGAGTGGAGTATTTTCTAGGCTACACTCGCAGCCCATATGGCTCTGCCAAACTCATCGGGGTCCCCTGGAGCCGGGAAGCCCAACCCTAGCGTCATCGACCTGGGGACAATCTTCGTGGACTCCGACATCATATTTGGATTTACAAGTCATCTGCTGAAGAGGAAAACAAAGGTAAGATTACTATGAGGAGGGAAATGAAACACGGATGAATGGAAGAGGTATTCTGGATGCTTTCGTGTTATCAAATAAACGAAAAGAAAGATAACGGACCAGACAGCTGAGTTGCGCTTGACAGCTCCTGCCCGGTGTCCAGGACCTTGAACAGCCTCGCAGCATCCTCATCCTTTCTTTTTCTCTCAGACATCATCCTAGGATGTCATCCATTCTGAATTGGTTTTATTGTGCACTTTTGCGCAATATTGCTGCGTAAAAGTGACTTTGACATGGATGAACTTTTATTTTGAAAAACTGTTTCTTTTGGCCAAATACCTCCTAGAGGTTTGATAATGAAGTTAAAATCTGATTTCAGTAAAACCATAGTAGGATGTAATGTCACTGTTAACTTACTAAAGCATCTGTGGACTATCTTAAGATCTGTAAGACTGACACTTGGTTTTGTTTTCTGTGCTTTAACTGAAAAGAAAAAATCGTATCGTTGGTCAGTTCTCCATTTTCTTTTCAGTCAAACAGTAAAAAGACCCCAATGAGGAGAAAACATGTAATTGACCTCATGTACTTTTCATTTTACCCCGTTACACCCTCCATACTGTGGTCTGAGTTGAACAAATCAGAGGACAAAAGATTCCGTGTTTCCCTAAATAGCCTCGGTCGTCTGAGGCCAGGAAAAAAGAGACAAACTGTTTCAGAGCAGCAGCTCATGTGGCCAATGTCGCTTACATCATCCACATGAAATATTTAAAGTTTACCAAATTAAATATTTAACCCAAGCACCTCCACCCTGCCGGTCTGAGAGAGGCTGTTCTGTGATGTCGCCAGAGGATGGCGCCAGACACCAAGAACACACAGAGGCAACTCTGAACCTGCAGGGTGAGGCAACAGTTGCTGGTACTGAAACTGAGCGCCTACATCTCTAACAGATACACGATAATGGACAATGTTCATTGTTTTGCATACTTCTAGTTGTTTTTTTTAATATACCAATAATGTGCAAATGAACTGGCTGTAATATGAGCGCTTTGAAACTTCACATAGCCATCTGTTTTCTCTGGTAAAACATGATTAGTGTGAAGTTCAGTCAACAAGAAACTATATGGTCTCTATACCATCATAAACCCTGGTATATATTTTTTTGTCCCACCATCTAAAACCGGATTCAAATCCACAGATGGGTATTTTACCTTTCAAGGGAATCCCACAAAGTTCTCAGAGATAAAAAAAAAAAAAATAGATTTGGGGAAAAATATGAATAAAAATGTTGGTGAAACTTCAACATCATTTAAAGATTGAATATATCTTTCTTGAGTTTTGTTATGTTACTTGAATTATCGAGCCTCAATGTGGAATTGGAAAAATGTATACAGAGCACAAAGTGTCCAAAACAGTTGAACAATACGTTTTACCAAACTTTTGGATGGATACTAAAAGAAGAAGTGCATCTCATGGAGTTAAATTATTGAATTACTCCATCAGTTTTCATTCTAAAAATAGGGAACAGCTTTAAACCTTAGATCCTCCACAGTGCGCAGGAAAAGTTTTCTTCAGCCCTCCCATTCAGGGGTAACACCGCCTCCTGCGCACGGCCGAGCGCTCTCCTGTACCAAAACTCCTCCGCTGTAAACTTATGGCACACACTCACCAGTTGCCTTCGACCTGTAGCGACTGGTGCAGTACCCAATCTGACAGATGACTGTAAACTATCAGTCAGGTTTTTGGTGCAGCCTATGGCTCCTTTGCCCCGCGTATTTCAGCGAGAAGACTTTGTAGGTTTGATGAAGACGCTCTCCTGGCGGTGTTACCTTAATGTGGGAGAATGAGCTCGTTTGAGGGCAATTCAGCTCCTGATGGAAGGAACCACAACAACCGTGTGTTCACTGTAAGTTTCTGTGTGTACATGATTCAGTTCGTACGTAGGATATGCACGTTGTATCGCTTTGGCTCGCTTAAAGCTGCAGGCGTGGTGCGCACTTTGACAGGTGCTCTGTATTCAAACAGGTCGTCAAGGTGCAAACAAACGCTTTCACTTTCACACTCATTGTTATGCTTAAAATTGAAGTTAAAATAGACTTTTACTCTTTGTGAAGGTGGAGGGATGTCCCAGTGGAGAGTCTCCGGTGACCCCCAGGAAAAGGCTCCACTCTGCGGAGGACGCGCGCTGCAGTAGCCGGCCTCCCCCTGAGGGCGCCGGGTCAGTTTCCATCCCCGAGTCGGAGGAGAAAGGGGCCTTCTGCCAGCAATGCCAGAAGAAAGTCGCAGAGCTCAAGAAGCAGGCGTTTGCCCTGGCTGACCAAAACTCATTGAAGGTTGGTTTTACAAAACTTTTTTGGCAGTCAGAAATACTTTGATCACATGAATTGCATTGCTATTTAAATGTATTTATTGTGCAAAGGAATGTCAGAGTGTGTCTTTTGACATTCTTTTCCACCTGCACCTGCTTTTAACACTTCAATTTATGAACAATTTGATGTTATCCTCTCAATACTTTATTATTGTACCAAGAAAGCTCTCACCCTCCACTTATAAACTTGTTTATTGCATTTTTGACTTCAAATACCGGCCTTGGATGTGAAATGGACTGGCTTTTGAGATTTTGAAAGTGGCCCATTGTTTGGCTAAACAATGCTTATCTCTTTATTTTGCTGTTGGGCGTGGGGGGCTGAGGCTTTGGGGGGGAGTCGGGGGAGTTGAAATGAGTGAGTTGCTCATGTTGGAGACTGCAGAGAGGAAGTCAAAGTCCCAGTCGACCTTCGCTGTGCATTGAAAGTGTTCCTGTATGGCTGCTCCCACAATTCCCACCGCTGTTAAATATAGGCCTTGAGACTACTGCTGTTGTTGTGGCGGTCTGGGTGGGTTTTGCCCCCTTTGAGTCTGTTCTCCTTTGTTGAGAGTCACAAAACCGGATTGGATTACGGCTCTTCAAGGTAACCCCGAATCCCACATCACCCAAAGTCCAGGTAGACAAGGGACAAGGGGGTATTTTTGAAGCACCTGGGCTTTTTGTTTGGGACGTCTGCATGTGTGGTCTCATCTTTGTTCTGAGCCTATCAGATCTGTGTTCAGGTATCAGGTAAGTCCATCCTGTAAACACATAAAGCCGACCCCTTACTGCCATTATCTACTATGGGAACTGACCTCCCCTTTTTACTGTTGGACCCTCCAGCAGCACTTTTCCGGGCTTCACCAGGTGCTCAGAAATGGGATCAGCCCCCTTTCCCCATATTTTGCACTTGTTGATAGCTAAATTGGGCCTTAATTCCAGGGTGGCAAGTGCTGATGGCAGGGTGCTCTCATTGTTAAGAGGTTAAGGTATGGGCTTCTTTAACTGAAGGATAAGAAACCCATTGTCTTTGTCCACCTGTAAGGCCTCATAGGATGGACGCAGTTATGGATGATCGCTTCCAAATTGCTTCCTCTGTGGAGAGAATAAGGCCAGAGGGGTCACTCAGGTGGCCTCTGCTGGTGTGTCTGGAATCTTGCTACCTGTTAGGGTTCAAGCCAGTGTTGTGTCTGTGGTCGTCATGGGAAAAAACGAGAGCAGAGACTGTTTACCCGAAGTCGCACTTCCCCTCCCTCCCCATCCGCCCCTTTTGAAGAGGAAGTCAGCTCAGTCCCCAGACGTCCTTCTCCCCCTTTCTCACCCAGCCTGTAGACGTATTGTTTGAGTACAGTAGTTGGAAGAGGGGGATACGAATTAAAGGAAGAGTGTTTGGGGAGGGTGAAAGCACTTTTTTTTTTTCTGTAGATGAAAACCTGAGGGAAAGTTACAGAGGCCTCCCAGACAGCTTTTGTGTTTTCCTGTTTGGGTCTAAAGGAACCTGCTTACACCGTTTCCTGCAAGAAATGTGCTCTGCAGCCCAGAAGGGCTCATAAAAAAGCAACATTTTTGCACCGAAACAATTTTCCAGCATAAGAAGAATGACAAATTATTTTTCAAACCTCCCCCTTCTTGCCTCTTGCCCCTAAATCTCTGCCTGTTTTAATTTAAGTGTTTTCAGTTTGTGTTTGAGAACTATCTTAATCAAGTTACACTGCACATGCAACCACATTTCCCTAAGTTGGAGTTCTTTTAAAATATATTCTGACACTGTGTTGAAGGTCTAAACCCCAAATTAACTTTGCTAAAATTCTATCCTTGAGCTAGCACCTTGAAAATTAAGCTGAATTGGTAATTTTTATGTTCAGTAAGCATTAAACGTACTCTTGGAAAAATGCCCTTTGCCTAAAGGACAGGCAGAAACAGCAGAGACACCAACAACCTCCAGACTGGATAGAATCTGGGGAAATCACCTACTTCATTTGCATAATTAAAACCCACAGTAAGGAATGACTTCAATAGTGATGACTAGCAGACAGTCTGGGTTCAATAATTGTAGACTCTGCTTTTTGTGGCTGGACAGAGAGGCTAGGTGAGGTATGATGTAAAGAACCATGATCACTTAAACCACAACTTCAAAAACACTAATTAGCCTTTAGCTCTGATCAGACTCTGTCGACACAGACATATAGGGCCATACAGCTGGATCCAACTTTACCTCTTAAGTGATTACTGTTCTCTACTTGCTGAAGTCTGTGACCTGAGGGGTAGTACTTAATATGTTGTTAGTTTCTGCTGATGAGAAGAAATAAGAGGAGAGGGATTCCTATGCTAGTGACCAAACTTATAAAATGTCAAGAGTTTATTAGTGACAACAAAAGCTGGTCAGGTTTGCAAAGAGCTTAAAGCCTGGAGACATTGTGACCTGCAAGGATTAAAACTCTTCCCTGTGGACAGGCTAGAGCAGCTCAAGCCCCTCAGTAGCAGTTTAGACAGAGGCACCATCACTTGATAGCCCAACTCGCCCCCACCTTTTTTTTCCTTAAAAGCATTTTCGGATCATTACCAGAGATGAGATTCAGTTGGAATAAGAACCGAGAGGCTTGATTTGTTAATGGAAAATTGTTAAAAAAAAGTTGCAAGTGTTCAAAACTGTTTCAAGAATTACCATAATTTGCTTCCTAACATGACAAATATCATATGTAAATATATTACATTTATTGAGGTAGCTCAAGTTATCAGTCCATTGGCTTAAATTTGCATGAAAAACACTGATATGGCAAAGCAGGTAGCTAACCTGACTCTTACCAAAGGTTACCAAAAAACACAACGTAATGCTTTCCTTGTTTAATATGGACATGATGAGTTAAAGAATAAAACAAAACAACATTTTGGGCTGCATCCGTAGTCGTGTAGTGGACCACACTTGAGTCAAAGAGAAGAGTTTTGGTCTACTAAGTTTTCTGTGCTTTGCTAGTTTTAGAAAAAAGAAGCCCGTAAATTCCAAAGAGGAGCCGCACCATATCTACTGTGTGAGCAAATGTTAGAAATGAAGTGTAACTGGCTTTAGCTAGCTGGAACTGCACAGAGAAACTAGCTGTGTCCAAACTACGTCAGCTAGTTAGCAATTATGACTCGGCAAGCCAACTGTAATCGCCTGAAGAAACAAGAGGTTTCCAACTAGTCCCAGAGAACAAATAGGTGAGAGACAAAGTCATTTCAAGTTGAAATGAATGTTCAGTCTCATTGCTGGTTGTTTTTGAAATTCAGAATCATTACTGCGTGAAATTTGTAGGCTATTTCAAAGGTTTGCTTCCAACAATGTCACTTATAACATTCTTCTACAGACCTTGACCTTAATCAAGTTTATTAATATAATAAACATACTACAACTAGTTGATTCATGGGTTAAGCAAATGTTTATAATGGAAGTACTAGATGTAATATATTTTTTGGACAGTTGCAATTACCAACAAGCCAATCTGAGATCCTGTGGCAGGGAATTCCAATGCTTAAGGGCCCAATCAGCAAAAGCCCAAATACCCATAGTTTACCATTGTTTTCCAGTCTTTGGGCTCAGCTAAGCTAACCACTGCTGCTGGCTATGAGCTTCTTAATGAGTGCACAGATGTGAGAGTTGAATCAATTATTTCATTTCACTCTCAGTAAGAAAAGGAGAAGGTGTTTGTTGCCCTCAAAGGCTATGATGAAGACTATTGCTAACATGGAAATATGTTGAAGTCTTAAGTTTTCAGGCCAGTGATCCAGGGAGGATACAGTTTGGTTTGGTATGTTGCGGAGACTGTAGGTCACTAAATAAGTCAGCAGTGCTAAACGCACACACTCATAAATACTGGGGTCTATGAATATACAAGCAGTCTTGGACCTCGTAAGAACACTGAATGATTAACAGAGAACGTCCTGCGGGGCTGTGAGGGTTTGAAGATATGGATTAAGTTGAGCTGCTGGAGGTTGAGGTCAGTTGCAGCCAGGTCTGGATTTGTGGAAACTGAACTTTTAACCACAAGCTAACCCATTTTCTATGCAGATGAAGGTGTAATAAAGTTCAACCTGGGTGATAGAATGAGCGAATAAACAGTTAATTTTAAATACAGTGCCCTGCTCATGTATGCACAGCATGTCCGAGCCTATTATGGATGGTGTGTGCGATGAATGTGGTTGCAGGAATTAATTTGTTACAAAGAAGCCTTTTGCCAGTTTTTTCATGTTGAATTCATAAATTATGGGAGCGGTAATTCTCACAAAAGACTCATTTGGCTTCATGTTTGATTTGTTTCTGCTCTGTTCCCTGTCTGACCCTTGATCCACTTGGTGTGTTGAATGGTTATTGAATCCCTGTAAGTGAGGTGTAAGTGAAATCAGGTTGTGTTTCCTGAAGCAATGAAGAAACTAAATCAACCTTTTCCCATGCAACAAATGCTTCCTGTGCACAAAGTCATTGTTTGATCCGAGTTCAGCTGACTTGGTTTTGTGCAACCTAAACACTGATGTCTGATCTCTATGAATCAATCAACCAATCAACGTATAGTTGTGTAGACAACAAAAGTTATGTTACAACAGTTGCAAGAGTAGAAATCCTTATCACAGGCAGAAACTTTGAGCAGAACCAGACTGAAAAACTGCCATCTGTATTGACTGGACGGACAGAGAAAGTGATTTGAACTGCTGTCTGCTTTAGTCACTTTTCTGACTTCCTTCATGCCTTCTTGCCCAGCTATGTATTTGTGTAACTGTCAAAGTGTTAGGTTGCCAAGTACCCAGCAGCAACATTGCTTTGTTGGTAGTAGTTCTGTACAGAGATGAGTGTGTGTGTGTGCATGTCTGTGTGAGAGAAATGGTCGGGAGGACACAGTGGGTAAAGTGAGTGCTGGTTAATGGCTGCAGGTCTACCTCCTCAGCCCCTGTTTCCCAGGCTAGTCAGAAGTGTTACCTCTCCTCTGTTGACTGACCTCTGACCTTTCTGTCAGTTCTCCCACTCTTTATGGTAGGTTAGGGTTTCAAGGGGCCGACCTGGGCTGGAACAGGTGTACGCTGCCCGTTTTTCCGCTGCAGGAGGGCAGATGACAGGACAAAGTGACTGGCAGAGGGATAAAAAAAAAAGATTGTGTGAAAGAGAACCCTCCGGTTGTGAAACTTGAGCTAACGTAGAGTTAAAACAGAGCATGACCATATTATTCTATTCACCTCTAAGCACCTGAGCCCCCTGAGGCTCTCAACAGTGTGTGTGTGTGTGTGTGTGTGTGTGTGCGGTTTGTGTGCCTGCTCAGCGGTGCATGCACTCCAGAGAGCCCTGGAGGAGATGAGAGACGAGGAAGGAGAATGGAGGAGACTCAGGAGGCTAAGGCGTCCCCGCGCTTCATCCCTGCATGCAGTGTGACTTCTGCTTTATGGCATGTGGCTGTATTAAACCGTCGAGTAATAATCTGGTGTCAAGTGGTGCACAGACCACAGACATCAGTCATAGTGCTGCCTTGCTGCACTGTATCTGTGAGCCTCGGCAGCATGCAGCTGTTCTCTGCCACTTTACCTCAAGCCTCCACTGCTTCACTGATTCTTTCTTTCAGGAGCTGACAGCCACCACTTTGTGTGATAATTTGCATACATTGTGTCCACTTCTTTTATTCTCACTGTTAAGACTGGATATTAAATCTCAAAACTTTTTTTTGACACTGCCTAAAGTGAGTCCCTAAAAAAGAGTAATGGAAACCATGAAACCTGGCATCCATTGTTCAGCTCAACATTAGTAATCATATTAACTTACTTTTTCAATATATTTTTTTTAAGTTAGAGTATACCAGTTCTAAAATTTAACAACTTGTGCTACTTTTTCATGAAAAACATGATTTCATAGAAATTTGTGGTGGTATTCATGAAGCTGAAATTGTTGAAAAAATTTAATTTAGCAAGTGTATGAAACTCAACAACTCTACAGTCACATAGTAATAAAAAAGTCAATAATCAAATAATATACACTTTAAATGATGCTTCGACAATACAGGGAACACATTGTAATAGAATAAATTACATATTTTTCTCGCTTTTTAAAAACTAACAAAAGCACTGCAGGAATTAAATGCTTTTGAAACTCCTCTTTTCTATTTCCCAGCCTTTATCTCAACCTTCAAGCTGCCAAAGTGCCATAAAAGTGGATGATGGAACAACTGTGTCACAGTGTGTAAATAGGTTTTCATTCACTTTCCAGACGATATTCCCATCTGGTCCTGCATCTCTAAGAAGCTTTCACATCTTAACCTTAAGGCAGCCCTCAAATGAAGGCCACGTCTTCCTTATATCAGCTGCAGTTTCATTTAACATTCTTAATTTGGTGAGCTGAAAGTGAATTGACCCCAATTGTGGCTACCCAGCACGTTACTTATCGCAATTGGAGGGGTAAATTGCTATGAGGCAGAGTGCAGGAAATGGGTTCGGGGCGTGCAGATGCGAGGGATTATGGATCTGGTCGAAAACTGAGCTGGAAAAAGGCCGATGCTGATCACCTCTCAACAGAGAGACGGAATGAAGGAGTCTTTCAAAGAAGGAGGATGAGGGAAGTCTCCACGTGGAATATTTTCTTTTTAAAATTCCTTACGTCCCCAGTGTGCTTGTGACTAAAGATGTGAAAGGAGCTGACTTACACGCAGATTCCCTCTAAACAAATACACACACAATCACATCATCTGCATACAGAGGCATGTGCACTCACGTCGACCTATACCGAGCTCAGACCCTAGACTATATAAAATATGGACATAGTATCCTTGACGTCACCCATCTGTTTCTGAAGCACTGTTTTGAGGCCAGTCGGCGGCGGCAGCCATAGTGCTGCTGTCGAGTGAGTGTGAGGTAAAGAGGCGGGCTTTGAGCCTCCTAGCCAACAGCTACAGTCTTCCCGCCTGTCAATCAAGTCAGCTGTGCCTCTCATTGGAAGACTCATAATCTCAATATGTTCGAAATAGTCGCGTTAGAAAAAAATTTACCCCCAGGACAGTGTGTGCCGATCGAGAAATGAGTGACCCAGACTACACTCGTCTTTTGTACCAGGCTGTAAACATGTTTATTTCTGCTGTAAAGATCGGCTTTTTTGAACTGATGTGTATGTGGTTTCCGGTACTTCCGGAGCCAGCCTCAAGTGGATCCTCGATGAACTGCAGTTTTTAGCACTTCCGCATTGGACTCATATTTTAGACCGGAGGTTGCCACTTGGTTCAGACACTCGCACATATGCACAGTTTACCTGAATGTGTCCTCTTTTGGCCATCTGGTCCTGGCTGATTCACCTGCATGCCACTGTAATGTCTACAGAGAGCTGTCCAGATGTTCCCTGAGCTACCTGTCAAGGTGATAAGAGCTATTTAGAGCTGCTTAGACCTGGGAATATACTCTGCTGCTTACAGTTATTGCAAAGGTAGCAGTTCTACTCTCATTCGCTGAAGTCAAATATATAAAGTAAACCTATTATCCCTAACAGCTATTCAGTAAAGACATTCAATCAAAGAGTGGGACTTAGAGAGCAGCTGCACCATTAGCTTTTAATGAGCTGATGAAAAAGCAATAAGCCACCAGCCATGAAACTTCATGCTTGGTTGAATGTCTTAGTTTTTCTCAAATCTTTTTAAATGTTGGCTTGGAGTTGCATTTAAAAAGAGATTTAGTCCTAACAGAGAATTGGTACCACAATATAATGATAAAACAGAAATGCATTGGTGTAAAAATCAATATGGGACATGCTCTACTAAATAATGTCCTGACAATATATGGAAAAAATGTAACTCCTATAACTGTCCAAGAAATAGTCTAAAAATCATAGACAGTTAGCTTGCTAGCGTAACATAAACTCTGCTAACACAGCTTTGCCCGAAAGATGTGAACAGCACTTCTATGGCTTACCATTTCATTCTAAATCTAACAGCAAAAAGAAGCAGTTTGACAGGGTGAATTTCTGCTAGCAAGGCTAGCAGCAGTTCCCCCTTTTCAGTTTAGCTTATCTAACTATCTTGTTGCTGTAGCCTTCATTTTAATTAATCAGAAATACATTTATGGAAAAAAAAATGCAATTTTTGCAATTTGGAACATTTTCCTATAACTAATTTTTTGTCAAAAGTTGGAATCATACCACCTTTATAACTATTTATTGAAAAGCTTAGCTTGCTAGCTTAACATACAACCCTAGAGCATCATGAAACAGCAAAGCAAGCTCTGCCTAAAGTTATTAATAGCATATTGTTTTGTTTTGTTCTTAATTATTTAATACAAAAATGAAGTAAACTTTAAGGATGCTGGCAGCCTGATGTTTTTACTATTGTTAGCGAGGCTAGCAGTTTTCTCCTTTTTGTCCAGTCAGCTTAGCCATGTATTTGTAGCTTTGCTTGTTTATATGACTTCTATAAAAGGGACCAATATATTCTCATATAAGATAAGTTTAAAAACAGCCTTGGCTAGTGGCACATTGGGCAAAAATATATGACTTTTAGGCTTAAAGTAATACAGATATTACAATTTGTTTAACCCTCCTGTTATGTTGCGGGTCAAATTGACCCTTTTTAAAGTCCATATTAGACAATATATGCCTTCCAAACCAGCTAAATGCAGCATAAAAATCTGGGCAGCATGTGACAGAAGAGGAGTCGTGTTAATTTATCAACATCACTTCATAAGAATAAAAAAAAATCGAAATTTGAAATAAAATAAACAAAAACTATGTAATGTCAAACTATTTTGTTTGTATTAATGGCTTTCCAACGTGCATTAAAAAAAGTTTTAACTTGAATTTTAATGAAAAATGAGTGAGTTATCCTCATTGAACCATGATCTGGGAGAATTAAAGAACACCAATGGACTAAATCTTGATTTAAATGGTTAGTAATCGAGTTAAAAATTAGATTTAAAAAATGTGTATTTGGATTTTTTGAGGTTCTGACACAAATTGACCCAGGAACATTATTGCTGTTCCAGAGAAACGAACATAACAGGAGGGTTAACGGACTTGTCATTCTAAATGCACACATCCCGAGTTTTAAGATGGACATGAGTTAGACTTTTAAAAACTGAGACCTAGATTCAATTTTTGGTTTTGTCAACCAGTTTTTACAGCATTCTTTGAATTAGAGCTCCAGGAAAAGCTGAGATTGTGACAGCACCTGTATTATTAAGCTGTTTCTCATTGTTTGTGTTTTTGAAAAATGATTGCCATGCATAATAGCACTTGTCTGAATGGGTTTGCTGCTGTTTACAGAGGGATAATGTGTTATAATGAGCCAGACTAAAATGAAACAATGGCTGTGCAGACCGGGCTGACAGGGTGATGTGTTACCATGCAGCACAGGTCTGCCGAGCATGAGAACAGAGAAACAAAGGCAGAAATGTCAACGAGCAACGAACACAAATACAACAAGAAGTGCAAGCAGTGGGAATTAATCAGGCTGACTTTTTAATTTGGGTCAATCCGAAGTGTGTGTATATGTTTGTTTTATGATATCTCTAGGCTCCTCCATTCTGGCTCCATATGTCATAGTGAAGTGAGACATGAACAACCCAGACAGACTGCAGTCCATTATTGAGTCTGATTCAGAGTATTGGAAAAAACATAGTAGTTGAGATAAATTTTCAGGCTGGTACACAGACACTGAAGAGCACTGAGTTGGAGGTAATCTCCTGCCGGCTCCATAAAACGCCTCAATTGACAGCAGGCCTTGTGGTAGCAGACAAATCGCCTGGCTTATAGCAAAGTGCTGAAAGAGAATGCCAGCGCTGTGTATCCTTGCCAAGATGGATATGCAGACGGCAAACTCTGGGCTGCTTGGGGCGTGGTTCTCTTGCTCACAGCAAACAGTGGATCAGTGGAGTATGGTGTCGAAGTTGGACTTGACATTGCCTTGTTTGCTTTGCTCTTTGGCAGATGTCCACTGTTGTATGTGGATGTTAGGGAAGCAGGTTTATGAAAGCTGTGATAAATATTAACAAAGACTGAGCAACCCCTTCTCTCCACAACCATTGTCGCGGTGCCAAGAGCAAAGCACTTATGCTGTTTGTTTTTAAAGGAACTGTGATTTTTTCCTTCTATGCAAAAAGTGATCGAAACTGATTTTTAACACGGTTATCATCAACATGTTGACTTTAAAAACTTGCATCAGGTTTGAGTAGTCAAAATAAGTGATAAAAAAATTCCAATGAACAATGCATATTCTGAAAAATGTTTTTAAATGATTCCATGAAGCTGTATTTACTTGCAATTTGGTATTAGCGCAGCAATTGCTAACATTAAGCTGGCTGAATATTACTGCCTAAAGGTAAGATATTGCATTATGTTAAAGCTAGGGTTGGTAGTCAGATTTAGATACACTTCTTGTTATACTGGTTAAAATGATCTTTATGTCCCGATGGCAATCAATACATAATGTGTTCTTAAAAAAGAGTGAAAAAAAGCTGCTATCTACAGCCGGAGTAAACCTGAGAAAACTCCAACCAATCCCTGCCATCAGGAGCCAAAATATGAAACCAATCAAATCCCGTCCTGCCATTCTGCCCGCCTCCTGCGCGTACATTTCATGTTTGTTTGTGTTTTTAACTTTCCCTCTGATAATGTTTTGGTGTTTTCTTACCGCTAAGTGAGACATAAGTTGACGTAATGCAAAACACAAATGATGCGCTGAGGACCGATTTTGAATCAGTCACGAATCGGGGGACGATTACCAACCCTAGCTTTAACAAAGAGTGTCTCATAGAAGTTCACATGAAGCTACATTCATTTGGAGTCAGGCTCTATGGCCACCTACCCTGTGTTAGTAAAAAAAAAAAGTCACCCTTTTGTCTATGGTTTGGTCACCACCAACTTTTATGTGTAATATGCCTAAGCAGCTAAGCAATCCACTATTTTCATTAGCTAATTGCTTACTTAGTTGCTAACTCTCCATGTTACATATGGTGTTGGTTAGCAGGTGGAATAGCAGTGGTTTTTCATGGTGTTTCTTTATGCTGCTCAAAACAACAGAAACTTCAATAAGAATGAGCTTGAACAGTAAAATCATTAAGCTTAAGTACCAAAATGAAAAGCTAAAAGACTGCAAAGACCCTCTGAGCTTAGAATAATTGCAGAGTGTCAGTAATACAATATTTCTTTTTGGGTTCTTTGACATTACTGGTCGCCAAGTTTCAAGGACCGAGGATATCTTCTTTATCCCCAAGAGGCAAATTGTTTTACAGCTAGAAGTACAACACAGCCATCACACATACAAGAGAAAAATAATAACAACACACTAACTTGATAAAAAAAAAGGACAATAGCAATGAAATTAATGTCATAAATAATATCACATAGAGCTGTTTAGAAGGCAAATGGCAGTTAGGACAAAGTCAGTCTGCTTGTCCTGCAGGCATGGAGGATGCATCTGTGGCCAGACAGAAGCAACACAAAGTCTTTAAACAGCGGGTGGTACAGATCATTTACGACTGACTGAGTCCTGAGTTTGAATCTCTCACTCAAATCATTTCAAGTAGGGCAGCAGATGTCAACATTAGGCTCAGAATACAACTTAGCATGTAGTAATGCTGTACACTGTTATATACAAATAAATATTATTTAGAGCAGCTTTTAAAGTGGGGTTGTTTTTCCATACAGTTCATTGCAACCATTATATTGCAGTTAATGAATGTCCATGGAGCGGCCATGGCTCAGTGATGGAGTAGGTCGGCCCTCAATTGAAAGTTTGGCAGTTCTATCTTGAACTCCTGTTGTCTGCATGTTGACGTATCCTTGGGCGAGACAGCGACCCTAAACTGCTCCTCAAGGCAGGGCCATGGGTGTGTGAGTGTGATTAGTAGTGACAGGCTGTGGGGCACTTTACATAACATCGTCAACCATCAGTGTATGTAAGGGAAAATATGAGACGTAGTGGAGCGCTTAGAGTGGTTGTAGGAGCTAGAAATGTGCTATAAAAGAGCAGTCCATTTACCGTATATAGAACCATAAACTCCCAAAAACTACAGAGCACTTGTTGCTGAAGTAATTGTCTCACTAACATGTCTTCGGTCATAAAAAATCCATTATAACAAAACCCTTTGTGTGTTAGTACTGAGTAAAATTTGAATACATTTTAAGAGCTAACCTGCGCAGGATCCTCTCGGTGACCAGCAGCAGTAAAGTGTGCAGCTGCTGTGTGAGTGCCCTGTTGTGCTTTCATGTCATATTTCTATATATAAGTCCGCTGACAGTATGCATGCATCTTTGTGTGATTCTATTTGTGTTTGTGTAATAGTAGATGGATTGTGATGGCTTGTGTTGTGATTGGTAGATGGCTTGTGTTAAGTCGTCGCGTTGGTCTCCGCTGCTATACGCCGGGCTATTCTTTATGGTCAGGAGCTCATTCTGTTACGTATATAGTGCTCTATAAATCTCTGCGCGGTGTGAAAATGCCAGTCAAAGTTCACGCCGCTCATGTTCATTTCATGCTTGAGCGTCCAGCTCTGTGAGCGAGGATGAGCGTGTGTGTGTGTGTGTATTGATGATGTGTGAATGCGCGTGTAAGTACCAGAGGAAAAAGAAAGAGATGAAGCACATTCAGAGTCCCTCCATCTTTTCCACTTTGCTGCAGAAGTCATCCATCTTTTTGAACTTAACTGCTACCAATTTATGATTGCATTATTACAGCCCGTGTTTTATCCTCATTCCTACACACATGGGCCTGCTGGTGGTGGTCTGGTTAATAGAGAAGGTGATAGAGAAGGTGACTGCCCAGCGCTATAACTCTGGTACTCTGTGAGTTCAGCTTTAGGGTGAATATGATGAGAATAAGAGCCTGTGCTGTATCAGCATATTATCCATTAGACATTCCACAATTCAGATGTTTGCAAAATCATGCACAGAGACAGAGGCAGGACTTGATAGTGTTTTGGTGTGCATTTTCCTTCATTATCGAATGACTGGGCTTTGCAACTTGCCTGCTGACATTTTAAGGAAATAGCACACCAATGCATTCTCCAAAGTGGCAGAATAGTTTTATTTTCCCCATGGGGAACTCTGTCGCTGAAGTCCTTAATAGGCGGTATATGGAAAAGGTCAAGCTCAGCCGCATGGATTTTCATAATGGATTATCCCTGATAAGAAGTCTATCAAAATTAAACAGGGTCTGGTTTTTGCTTGATTGGCAGGTGAGTTTTTTTCAGTCTGATTTGTGCACTTCTGCAGAAAACAAGGTTTGAAAAACACTCGATTTCTTGCAACATGTAACACCTGACTTGTCCGTATCACAAGCAGATTCATACCTTTTCTCTGCCTAATGCTATGCAGCTCTTCTTTTTATATTGTGACTCATGTTTGGTGCAGAAAAGCAGCATCAGAAGAGGCAACAGTACTGTGTGTATCCAACACTTCACACTTGCAAAGGCTCCTCAATGATAATACAAGTGTTGCATTTTGCCTTGAACATTGCAGACAGCTGCAAACCTAGCGACTGCAATGTTAGACTTTTTTGGCACCTTTCCCTCCTGCAAACTTTGACAGTACACACGTTTACTTTAGAGGTCACCCGTGTGCAGGAAAAAAAAGCTAAATGAGGGTAATTAATTGATATTCAGATCAGCAGAGATTTACTACACGGAGAAATGTGCCATCTTGAGCTTGTCATTACTCCCAGAGGATGCTTGTGGAGTAAACCTTCCCCTGCCTCTCTCCCATGAACCCACTCCCATTAATACATCTATCCTTTATGCTTCCCCTCTTGTTACTGCCGCTCTATTTTATGATGTCACTCTCTCCGCTGAAGAGCTCTGGGCTGTTTTATCTCCTTCGTGTGTGTCAGGCACTTAAACTTAAACCTCTCTGTTTACGAGTCCCAAACTGCCTCACCAGCCTCTGCGTTTGCTTCTCAGTATCGGCTCGGCATCGTCTATAAAAGCCAGAACATCCTTGCTGTTATGGGAACTTGCTGTTGGGCCTCACCGTACAGACCCCCTGCTGAGTGCTTGACTCCCATGCACAATGTGAGAACAAGCCCTTGAGAGAGTGTCCACAAATATGTGATGATGCAGAGGTCTATCATAGAAACAAGCTTTTACTTTCAGGTAGTTTTTTTTGCTCTAACATCTTGGTGTCTAATTTTAAAAATCCAATCATTCTTTGGTGTGTTAAAGGCACTCAACTCAGAACTATTTAAAGCAACCCAATGATAGTGTTGTTTACTGCTCCAAATTTCTGCATCAAACACAAACATTGCTGGAATGCCTTTGAACGTGTCTGTGCAGCGTGGAATTGCTTCCCTCCCTCAGATGCCCACTGAAAAAGGAGGGAAGCTCCTGGAGTGCACACCTGTGTGTTTGGCCTTGGTGAATTCCTGCACAGCTTTACTGCACAGAGTGGCAGAGGATGCTAACATTGTGTTCAGGCACTCTGACCCTTGACTGCGTTGAACTCACCTCCTCCTCTTTTTCTTAAGAGCAGCATATGAGCAAGAAACTTACAAAACGAGGGTCATGCTCTGATGTCCATTGCGAGTCCAGACCGAGGCAGGCAGTAAAGCTGTAACTGAAATGTGTGGTTTTATTTACACTCAGGGTTTTACAGGTTTGGGCAGCTTCAGTTTGACGTAGAAGTGATGTGACAGTTGCCAAGAGAGGCCTTGCTTACACAAAGTAATGCTGACCAATGCTCAGACACAAGTCACACCATTGTGTTTTCTTTCGTACTAAATGTTTTTGCTTCCATCAGAAAAGTAATAACAGTAGGCTACAACAGGGGTCTTAATAACTTGCCATCATATACACTGGCCACTGCAAATCCATCCATCCATCCATTTTCTTCTGCTTATCCGGGTCAGTTCGCGGAAGCAGCAGTGCAAGCAGATCGACCCAGATATCCCTCTCTCCAGCAACATTTTCAAGCCATGGGAATCCTGAGGCGTTCCCAGACCAAGTGGAATATAATCCCTCCAACGAGTTCTGGGTCTACTCCTGGGCCTTCTCCCAATTGGATGTGCCCAGAACACCTCAAAAAGGTGTTGTCTGGGAGGCATCTTTATCAAATGCCTGGAACACCTCAACTGACTCCTTTCGATGCGAAGAAGCAACCACTCTACTCCAAGCTTCCTCAGGAAGTCCAAGCCCCTAACCCTGTTTCTAAAGCTTACACCAGCCACCCCTCGAAATAAACTAACTTCAGCTGCTTGTATCTGTGTCCTCATCCCTGTGTCCTCATCCCTGTGTCCTCATCCCTGCGGTCAGAGCTCATAGCTCATGACCATGGATGAGGGCTGGAACATAGACCAACTGGTAAATTGAAAGCTCTGCCTTCCAGCTCAGCTCCCTCTTCACCACAACGGTCCAGTAAAGGCCGATCCACCAACAGGGCTGATATCGGCTGATACAAATGCTTAGCTGATAAATCACTGCATTCCTAAATCATGTGATTGAAATCTCTTCCACAAACTCTAATTTTGGTCTCCATTTGCTTTCAATTTAACCTGTGAATGCTAAAATGTCATCCTCCCTATTTCTGTTTTTCATGCTGTTGACCTCAGGTGAACACATCTGTGCTCAGATTAATTTAAAAGCAGTTTTTCAGTCCGTTTCATCGCTCCTTCACCAACACGCATTCATTGCTCTCACACGGTCATTACCACATCCATCTCTCCAGACGTAACCCCCCTCCTCCCTCATCTGTCCGTCCACTGACCCCTCAGCCTCCCCCTCGTCCCACGCTGAGCATTTATGTCTTCATCTCTTTGTGAGGGAGAGGCTGTTTTGACTGCAGCGTTCAATGGAGGGGTGAAACCTGGGCACACTTGAACTCCCAAAGAAGCAGCCGCCGGAGACAAGATTTGACCTGAATTTGACCCATCGAAGCGTACCTGATTGGTGTGTTTTTATGTCTTTAATGCACTTCTTTCATGTGCGCAAGAGCATAAAAATACTCAGCTTAGGTCAGTTTTCATCGGAGGTTGGTTCCCATGCTGGAAAGTGGTTCCTGCTTGAGTTGTTAAGTTATAAAGCCTGCAGTAAAAGCTCTACAGTAGCCATTGGAAGTCATGGCGGTGCTATGGGGATGGAGGTGCTGGAGGCTCCTGTAGCGGCTGAACAATGCTTAATTAGCTCATAAACAAAGGCTAGTGGGGGATCAGAGAGGGCAATCAAAGTGTCCCGTTCCCTTTGAGCTTCTCTCACTGTCAACAAAGCCGCCCTAATGGCCCCGTCACTCCACTTGTTGTGTCTCACCACGGTGTGCTTCCTGGCGACATAAAAGGCTCACATTCCAAAAAAAAGACGACTCGGACAAGAGCAGATACCCTCGACCCCCGACTCCAGATATTGACTTTGCTCCTCCGCTCCCGTCGTGTGTGTATGTTTGGTTCCCCGTGGTGACCGCTGCTTTCATCTCTCCCCTCTTTCAGTCCTGTGTCCGTGACTTTGGTGGTCTGTTTTATTGCGTTCCACTGTGCTGGCACACTGCTGGGAGCCTGTGAGGAAGTGCAGAGAGAAGACAGTGCCAAGCTCTGCAGAGGTTACTCCAGCTTGGCGTGAATACCAGTGTTTAAAAAGATGTGTGAGTGTCTGTGTTTGTACAAGAGCGCGAGCGTGTTATTTTTCGTTTGCACACGAGGCCCTCTAAAGAAAACACGCATCCTCCGCCACACGAGGACAGCACGGCAGCAGGTCGCAGGCAATCTGGGCTTGTTTGTGCGACTATGTTATCATCTCCTGTTTCCTGTCAAAACAGGAAAAGACAGGGTCGAAAATGGAGGCTAGGAAAGTGCTGCCTTGATGTGTGTTGGCTGGAGGTCCAGCTCCGCCTGACAGTGACCCTCCCCGGCCAGGAAAAACAGACCCGTTCAGGGCGTAACCCACAGCGGGATACTTCACAGCGTTATTTTTATCACTTTCACAAAGCGCAGCGAGGGATGCTTTTCCCAGCTGTTGACACAGGTCTGGGTCATTTCTGTCTCCAAAACAGGAGCAGCAGAATGCAGAGAAAAAGACGTCCCATCTGGACGTTTCTCTCTGGCACACGATTGTAGTCTCTGTTTAGGAAGGGAAATCCTTTTTGACATTGTGGTAATCATGAAAGCGAGACACTCCTTTTCTTTGGATGATCCCTGGACCTCCATCACAATACCTTTTCCGTTGTCATACAGTTTTATTCATCCATCACACATATGTGAACGGCAAACACACATACACGCACACACACACACACACACACACATACACATTTGACCCCTTAAATGCTCTTGCAAATGAAAACCGTAACTACATTCCAGACAGCAGAGTCACTATCAGAGCGGTTCAGGCGGCGGATCACAGCTGATGACGACAGGTAGAAGCCCTGGCGTCTGCAGCGATACGGCTAAATGAGAAGGCATGGACAGGTATGCTGCACAAAACAGCTGATTAGCATGTCAGCTAATTATTGACTGTTGAAAATGATAACCATCTACTGCTCTGCTCTGTTCAGAGAGTCACTGTGTTAAAACTGAGAGTCGCTGTCGTGGAATTCCAAGAGTCTGAGGGCAGAGCTAAGTTTAGCGCTTTATGAGGTCTCTAAAAAGGAAAGAATGCTATTGTTGGATGGACCAGAATGAAGTAAAGTGGCTTTTCTGCTTTTGTTTCGTGCATATGGAAGTTGGAGCCACCACAACTTTTATTCAGCTAACAAAAGAAGCAACGAACCATTTCTGCTGCTTGGAGAACTAAATCTATTCTGTTGCTTTTCTTTGAAGAGTAAGTGAACATGCTATCAGACAGGTAAACATCAGCAATACATTTGCCAGCACGTAGCGTTCAGCTCTGCAGCAGGGGTCCGCTCCCGTCTCAGTGACCCAGATTAAGATATGCCTGTGTGCTCACTGACTTGGGGTCGATGTCATCAGCAGGGAGGTCGGAGTTCATTTGTCTTTCCTGACAGACCTTCAGGTGGTGTTCCAGAGCTCGGGCAGAAGGCCACACTGATGCTGACCTCCGTGAGTCACACAATTAGTTACCCTTTGACCCCCAAGTCCTGCAATCAGACCCTGAGCATGGAGCAGGCATGCTTCTGCATCCCCAGACCCTTTTTAAATACAACTGCTGTGTGTGTGTGTGTGTGTGTGTGTGTGTGTGTGTGTGTGTGTGTGTGTGTGTGTGTGTGTGTGTGTGTGTGTGTGTGTGTGTGTGTGTTTGTTGTGCAGATGGAGCTTGTGATTCAGTCTGACATGATCTAATAGCTCTGAGGGCCTTCTTCTTGTTTCTACTCCACGAAATTAACAAAGCAAAGCTTTAGCTATGCATAAAATTTACACCGGACCTAATGTTGTTTCTGGCTGCTCTCCATTTTCCACTCATAAATATATAAAAGATCCATTAGTCTGCTGTACAGTACAGCTCTCTCCTTCTTTAGTGTTGTTTAACTGCTCTTAACTGTGTTTTATTCTCATCCTCTTAAGTGCAATTAAAGCGCATCACTCAGGGCTCATGCAAACAGACTGACTCATATGAGAACCATTGAACCCTTGAGCCAAAAACAATGTATCTCATTGCAGACTCAAGCTCTCTATTTTCCCTCTGTTTGACGTCCTCCAACACGCAACTCAGAGCGGCTCAGCAGCTTCCTTCTGTTTCTCTCAGGGTTGCGTGTTCCTCCATCAAGATGAATTCCTCAGCTCACACCGAGTGCTGCTGTGTTGTGACATTTCATACTAGCAGGCAGAGAAAAAAAAGCCTTGGAAGAGTGTGAAAAAGCACAATTCAAGACAAAAACTCAGAGCTCGACTCAAAGCTGCCAACAACTCCAAGGTTGTCTCTTCCTTTCACGATTTGATATGACAGCAGCCATGTCCTTGTTGGCGTCCCTGACATGAGAATAGAGACATTTTTGTAACTTTCTCCTGTTTTGTGATTGGATTCACTCGAGGGAAGGTGAGATTAGCAGTGTCAGTCTACAATGATGATGTGTCTTGTTCATAGTTGATTTTTCTGCACTCTGTCATAAAGAGTCCTGTTCAGATAGATTTTAACATTACAAATTAGTCTGCGTTCTCCTGTGTCTGCTGGAATGGTGTTTGAGTGTTTGTCTTTTTTAAGTAGCTGCATGGCCTAAAGGGATGGAGATGTAGGTCAATGTCTTGGTTGGTTTGTGTGTCCAAAGTTTACTTTATGTCCTAACACATGAAACTAATGACACTTCCAATTATTTTTGGCTAAATGCCACTTGTATGAGCACATACAGCTGTCTGGCTAATCTTTGGTTAATTTTGTTTTTTGCTAATATTCTATCCTAATCAGGCTGAAACCTCTGTTGCTGCAAGATGAAAACAAAACAGAATTGCCGAATGGCAGTCCCTCAAGTGTCCACTTGAGGCTTGCTCCAAGAGCCCAGGAATCCCTAACAGAGCCCATAATAAAATGGCCATTTTTCTACAATTCTACAATTTCATTTAGCAGACACTTTTGTCCGAGGTGAAAAACCTTAGTAACTGCAACAAAGTGCTTCAAGTTGATTGGCCACAGGTTCTGCAATCTAGTGCCAGAAGATGTGCCAGTTTTTTTTATTTTTATTTTTATATTTTTTTTAAAGATAATGTAGCCACAGCTACTCACAACAAATAATTCAAGTCAACAATTAGTTATAAAAGCAGAAATGCTAAAGGCCCGCCTCAGCTCCACCTCTTTGCCACTTGCTCATTTCTCCATCGGCTCACACTGGGGGGTGAATTTTTTTCTAATGCGGCAAGAGATGAGATTGAGATAAGAAGTCTTCCAATGAGAGGCACAGCTGACTTGATTGACAGGTGAGAACACTGCAGCTGTTGGCTAGGAGACTCAAAGCCCGCCTCTTTACGTCACAATCGCTCGACAGCAGCAATATGGCTGCCGCCGACAATTGGCCTCAAAACAGCGCTTCAGAAACAGATGGGTGACGTCACAGATAAAACGTCCATATTTTATACTGTCTATGGTTCGGCCACAGAGGATGAATCCTTTGATGCAATTGTTGGTCCCATTTGATAAAGCCTCCAAAGTAGGACAGCTTTTGTGCACCATTGTAGCTCAATGGTTAAATTACACACCCCATGTATAGAGGCTGTAGTCCTTGAAGTGGGTGGCCTGCGACCATAGAATTTTGCAGCATATCTCTTCCCACTCTCTCTTCCTAGTTTCATACTCTGTCCACTGTCCTGTCAAGGGAATAAAGGCATTAAAAGCACAAAAAATTATCTTAAATTGTGAGTGTAAAACATTGGTCTTAAAATTTGTCCTTCGAAGGATGCAGCCCTTGAATTGGAACGGAACTACAAAGCGAATATGTACCCTAACTTCTTCACAGAAACATGTTAGCCTTTTTAAAGTGAGCATTTTGACATGGCAAGGCTAACATTTAATAATAAAGAAAAGAAAGAGCTGTCAGCATGGCTGTAGACTGTAGAGGAATGTGTTAAATTGAAATTCATTGCCAAATAAAACAGTTGAAAGAAAACAAGAATGAATGAGCACTCTTCATTTTTCACCCAAAAGTGAAAATCATTTAGGTGAAAGAATTGCATCCAGTCCTCACAACTCATTTGAATATTAAGTGAAATGGTTGGAGTTGAGTTTTGTTGTGGGCCATGAGGCAGTTTGCAGGAATCTATTGTTCCTAAAAGACAATTGTGGTAAAATGTGCCAGAGAAAAAAATGATAAGCCAAGCATTTTCCAGGACAGTGAATTGAAATCCTTCAGAGTCAGTAAGTGGATTAGAGTGCATTATTCTCCACCCAGATAGTTCAGCCTCCTTCCTTATCTCGCTGATGTTCAATTGAATGTGTCTAGACGTCTCAATTAGCAAGAAAAAAACAAAACAAAACAGCAGATAATGGTTAGTTCTTATCGCAGTGCATATTTTCAATCAGCACTCTCACCAGCCTTCAATGTCTACCTCTCATAAACAGACAACAGCTTTCCATTCATGCAACCCCTCCTGGCAGAAAGCCCTGAGCTGATGTTCAAATTTGTATTATTAGTGATAATTGTGCTCTCTGAGAAGTCATTGGCATGGTAATGACATCTTTCATGATGAATTAGCATTCCCCCTCTCTCAGTCGCACCTACACTGGGCTGTTGCACCAGACTGATTCAGCCGCTCGCAACTCTGCCGCTCCATTGTTCTGCCGACACGCAGCAGCTTTGTGCCGCACAAAAGCATGTCACTCTCTGAGATAATGCTCTGCAAACTGGGAGCTGATGGGTTGGGGACGCTCACCTTGGCTCAGGATGATTCATGCTTTAGCTTTATGAACACATTTAAGGAGCCAGAATGGGAGACTAACCTTTTAGCTCGTTCTATAGTCCCTGCTGCTTTGTGATGCTAAGCAGTTAGCCTGTTGCTCACAAATCCATGCTAGCACATGGGACTGATAAGTGAAAATTGAGATATTCACAAAACATAAATGTGCCATGTTTAACAATAACCACCAACAGAGGCTCATTATGCACACAGACTCAATCTATAGAGTCTCTCCTTGTGTGCAGTGAGAGTGGGAGGGAGACACAAACTCCATCAACAACAGAAAACTTGAATATTGAACTGTATGGCAGCCCGCCAGCATAATTACTGAGCCCTCCATTCCAGGAGGGGGAGTGTAGAAAATAATTGTTGTAGGATACTCAACATTTCACCTTGTCATCACTTTCATACCGCTCTATTTTCCTGCCCAGGAGTGAGCGCCCTTATGGATTTTCACATAAGAAGTCTGGTATGAAATATGCCAGTGACCATATGAAATGAGGCCGGTATGCTCCCTGTAGATCCATATGTTTTTGTGCAGCTTGGTATTTAAATGTTGATCTAATCATGCTTTTCTTGTTTAAACTGACTTTTTTTTCCATTATGGGATCTGGAGAACGTTGATGAAGATATGCAATTACTTCTGTTTGAGCATGAGCAGCTCCCTTTGCATTTTCTTGGTTATTAAGTGTTCATGTGCACACTCACATGTCACGCTTTGCTTTCCATGCAGCTGACGGAGTCCTGCATTGGAGATTAGCTGCCATAAGCTTTAGCTTCAGTTTGTTTTCTCTGTAAATAAACCATATTGAGTTGGGAGGGCTGTGTTTCCTAGTCAAAGTGAAAAGTCCTCCTGGAGAAGGTGCTTCTGTGTTTGCAGCTCTCTTTGTGTGGCAGTTCAGACAGAGTAGAAGCAGGTGGCTGTCATCACAGCATATACACCGAACAAGAGTTTGAATTACAAGTGAAGTAGTGGTTTGGGCTGTTGGAAGGAACCATTGTATCAGGATGCTTTGCTGTGCAGTGAGTGTTTTAAAGTGGGCCCTTGGACCAAAATAGATCTCTCAGTGAGAGCCGGTGGATGGTTAGAAACACAGACTAGTGTTCTGTTTCACTCTGCATACTAATAAAGACTCTTTAAATGTATGAATGTGTTAAAATCATGTTTCAAGCTTAGCATGCTCGGCTTCAGCTTTCCATCCACTGCTTTTCACTCATGCATCCTGTGCATAAGGCAGATTTAGATGAGAAAAACAAATGTTGATCTTTTTTTTTCTCGGCCGTGATCTCTGAGATTGTTCCAGATGCTTTTTAACCCTCCTCCTGTCTATACAACCTCCATCCCCTCGTCCTACCCGCCCTTCCCCCTCTTGCCCTTGCTTTCACCTGCAGTTTACGGCAACACCTGGCTCCTGCCTATCCAGCTTGCCTGTTGAATTTTTCATCGTGCTCTCATTCTGCTTCATTTCCGAGGGCGAGTCTGGTTTGGGGGAAACGAGAAACTACCTCGAGAGCGTCTCGGAGCCAAAAATCCGCCATTCTAATTAGAAGTGCACAATAGTTGGTGCAAGTGTACATAAACACAATCCAGTGTGTCCCTGGTGAGGAGAGCACAGCAAGCAGCCCTGCTGTTGCTGCTGCCTGACTTGCTCCACGGCAGCCGTGGGCATGGATGTGGAAAATATTTGAACAGGATAAAAAATATTTTCATCCTTCTAGTTTGTGTAGTGAGGCAGCTGAGCATGAGGTTTTTTTTCCACCGTATCTGCATTTCCACCAAGAGTAGCTGGGACTTTTAGTCCTAGGAACTTCTTTTAAAGGAAAGGTTCCTCCAGTCTATTATTGTCTGCGTTTCCACTGAGGTGTAATGATTTGGCTGCTGCTCCTTAAGGCAGCACATCCAGAGGGTTAAACTACTTTCTGTAATTGTGTTTTAAATGCTGCGAGTACTCAACCTGTCAGAAATAGTTAGTGCTCCAAAGTCCCTATACTTGTTGAAAGTACTGCCCACGGACACAAGACAGATGTGTTGGAGACAATGTGGCTCAACAGAGGCAAATCATTTTCATTTATTCTGGGACTGTCCTAAACTGAGTTTATATTGGAATGACATCCACAGAGCATTAGGCAAGGTGTTTGAGTCTCAACTACCCATGACCTTTGAGGCTCTGTACTTGGGTCATGTTCTGTGTCTGCAAAAGAGGAGTGATACAAAACTGCTGCAAGTGCTTCTAGCAGCCAGTAAAAAATCAATCACGAGAAGATGGCTTAAACCAGCAGCACCCACAGTGGATGACTGGTTTGGAATCATTTTGGAAATATTTAAAATGGAGAAGTTGACTTACTCTCTGAGGATCCAAAAGGACAGGTTTTATCAAATTTGGAATAAGTGGATTCAATTTGTAACCCCAGTGCGAGCAGATTTTGTATGACTCCCCTAACACGGTATTAACCCTCCCCCTCCTTTAGAGAATAAAACAGTAATGTAAGCTCCCCAGTTCTTATGTAAATAGTTATGTATACAATGGTTTGTATAATAGATGTAGGCAGGAAAATGAGTGGTTATTACTGACTGAAGAGGTGAAGTTTAATGTATATGTATGTTTAAACGTCAAGAGTATAAATGGATGCATTCACCTGGTAAGATAATGGAGGACAGAAACATTTCAGGACTGAATGGCCATCTGGATATACTACTTCTTTCTATGCATACGCATATAAAAGACTGGAAAAGGATAATTACAAGTATCTAAGTGTTGTACATTTTGTGTTGTTACCCTTTCCAAATAAAAATACAATTAAAAAAAAGAAAGTACTGCCCACGGAGCAGGAACCTTTTGGGAACCTTTGGAGCCTGGTACCTATCATGGAAACACAATGAGCACCTCTAAAAGTCCCTTACTGTCGAGAAAGTTCCTGCAGTTGAAACTTGGCTTTTATTGTTCTCTCAGAGTATTTCAAACCACCACCAGACGTGTGATAAAGACGTCTTTCTGGAAGTTGCCTAAGTCCCTCACTGATCCACTGTCGAGTCCGGGCTGGGCCTCCCAGCAGTCCGACCTTGTCCAAAGCTGATGAAAGCTTGATGGATCCGGGGCTGAGACAGTGATGGCAGCCTTTGGGTCCTCAGAGGAGACACAGAGAGAAAGAAATGTTAGAGAAAAAAAGGAGAGAGAGAATGAAGTCTGTCCAAACAGTCTGAAAGAGGCTTGTTTTCTTTATGTGCGTGACTGAACAGGAAAAGGTAATTAACTGGCCAAGTGGCGAAAGGCTGGAGTGATGGATGGGTGCGGTGTAAAGAGACAGCCACACAAGAGGAGACACACACACACACACACACACACACACACACACACACACACACACGCACACAGACAGACATACACATACACATGCCAACATGCACTAGCTTCACCCAAGGTTTAGTGAACCTTTTATGTAATAGGGCTTTTATGAAAACACTCATTCTGCCTCCAGTTAGAGAAGCTACCAACACTCATACGTTGATGAATGTGTGGAGCATATGGAGCGTTGACACATCATCATATGAGGTCATTAATGGTCGCATGGTGGTTTACCAAAGACTCATGAGTGATTACAACTGACTCTATCTATGTTTATCCTCAGGGCCAGCGGGATCTGTGGCCGTTTTATTTTTGATGGACAGTTACAAGTGTTTTTATGGATGACACTAGAGGCTTCAGGCTGCAGAGAGCTGTATCAGAGTGCAGCGTCAGACCAAATCAAACTGACATGTCGCACCACATCTTATCAAGGTGTTAAAAAAGAAAAGGATGTCGTAGTAAACATTGCGTGCCCACTTGGAGCACAACCCTGCAATCCTTCATCGGAAAATGTGGTGCTGTGATATTCTGGACAGGTGGAGCTATCATGTGTTGAAAGTGTCACCGAGGGGTAAAGCCTATTTGCATTTTCTGTCAGCCGTTCGCTGACAGTTAAAGAGAGGAAAGGGCTACATCACACAGGGCAGGCAGACTGACATCTGTTTCTGTAAGCTCCCCGAGAACAGATGCTCGAAGCCGGGACGCTTTGCTGTTCATTTAAGGGAATACTGATGCAAAAATGTGATGCACTCCTCCAAACAAGGTAATCTGCTGTTTGATCTGAATGTGAGGAAGTTTGTTTATTGGAATGTGGTGTTGACTTTGTGAGTAGGCAGTTTGTCTACAATCAGAGGGTATTTAACTCAGAAGAATGCTGTCATTTCAATTGATTTTGTACTAGTTAGAGTTCAGGAGGTCATGTTTCTGAACATAGGAAACATCAGTCAATCAGTTCATCTCAGTTCTGTGTTCTATCTCAATTTGCAACCTCATTTTTGTCATGTACTTCCAAGTCTTTAACTTCCTGCAGATAACATTGTGATATAGTTTTATTACATCGTCTTTCACTCTTTGTATTGTCTTGTATTGTGGTTTTCTTGCAGTCTACAAAAGTTATTAAGATTAAAGTGGAAAAAAAGAACCCGACAGAAAGAGGATTAGTGACACAGCAGCCTATGAAAAGCAAAAGCAGAATCGATTTTGCATCCGTATCTCTCACAAAAGCTAATGGGATAAGGATTTAAAAACCAAATTTCCCATTAGAAATGCTGGAAGCAGCCGAGATATTTCATCATTATTTGATGGAATCTCATTATGCCTCAGTAAAAACCCCAAAGAGCGACAGGGAAATGGAGCAGAGGGAGTTTTGCACAGAGGATGAATGAATTCATTCCTGCATGCTTTGTGTCTGAGGTAGGATTATCAGGTAGGTAATGACAGCGTACTTGTGTTGCTGCAGAAACTGCTGCTCTGTTTGGGTAAAGTGTTATTACAGGTTTGTTTAATCTTGTCAACTCAGCAGACAGAGCCAAACATCTGTTTGATGTGATATGGTGAGCCATCCTTTTTTTTGTTTCCTACCAAAGGCAGAGTTAAATGGCATGCAAGTGTGACATCCTGAGTCATTGTCTTCTCTGCCTCCGAGCAGGCAGTGGTTAAATTTAATGGTCTGTATCCCAGATCTTGCTGCTGTACTAAAACCTCCACCTGATATCTAATCAGAGGCCCTACAGCTTTCTGTTTAGAGTTGGCTGGCTTGCAGAGGTGAAGGTGGTGTGGATAGTTGAGAAGGAGCAGGGAGCAGAGAGGGATTACACCGCTGGATGTGTTGCTTTTATCCCGGGAATGTAATCTGCCTTAATGCCCTGTGCTCACCCGGGGCAAGGCCAGCAGCTGTGCTCGTTTTTCTCCCACTTGGCTGTCAGAGCGAGGCCGGGCTACCTTGTGGGAAAGCTGGCCTGCTGGAAGCTCTCGTCCTCACTCCGGCGTCTGGATTTGGGTCCTGCGGTTTATTGGGGGCTAATTCCACTGAGACTTACAGAGACGGCGTGTGGTGAGGGTCAACACTGTCTCAGGCCGAGTAAACAGAGAAGGCTCAGTCCCATCCTCACAGGAAGGGAAAGTTCTGCTGTGTGGTCCTGATTTTACAAGACACAAAGTCATAGGAAGTACTTAGGAATTGTGATGTGTAAACAGGACTCGTGCTGGTGAGAACAACATTTAGTGAGGACAGATCTAAAGCAGTACACGGTTGTGCTGACTCCGTTTGAGGAATGTTTCCAAGCTGCGGGAATTATAAGAGAAATCTTGATTTGGAAGGGAGGAAAGGAAGACTTTCAGGGTTTGAAGTGTTTACTGAAATGATACAGTGAACACAAGATTGTGAAAATTCATAGTCATCTTGCTACACTGCCAGTCTGGACTTATTTCTTGGCAAATATCCCCATGACTGATGAAAGACATTAAAAAGCATACAGACATTGAATGCCGTGAATAGCCTGGCTTTGATAGGAGGATCCAAACGCAGACTGCAACAGCTCAAATTTGCTCTTAAAAGCTGCTGGCTGTTTCCACTATGTCACAACTTTTCGCTTTATTTTTCACATCATGGATGCATGTGGATGCAATTTTGTTTCACTGCTCTGTCTGCCACTGCTTCAGTGGGTCACGGGAGCTTTTATGTCTGGGAAAATATCAGTCGGGCTCAACTGGAATAGAAAATATGGTTTCCCAGAGTATTTTACTTTCAATGGAGCGTGCCTAAAAGTCTCTCGGCTAGCGAGGGGCCTCATGCATTTCAAATCACTTTGACCTTCCCTTGATTTGAGTCAGGTTGTTGCTGCATATGTGGCCTGCTGCTCCCTATCAGAGGCACATCAGATTCTGAATGCAGAAACGGTCAGATGGCAGATCTGCTTTGTCTGGTTGGGGAAAAGGTGTGCTGACGGGACGAGGTAAATGAGGTGTGATTTGAGGAGAAATCCGATGTGTGACTTTGCCTGGTACCTAGGAGGCATGGGAGAGAAATCATGCACATCTTTCTCCCTGTCCCCTCATCCATAAGTGGTTACGGCTGAGCTTGTTTCCATCAGCCTCTAGGCATAGCCTGTCTGTGATGACACTCTTCATCAACCTGGAGACAGTCAGTTAGTTGGGTGACTCTCTGACTCTCTCTCTCTCTCTCTCTCTCTCTCTCTCTCTCTCTCTCTCTCTCTCTCTCTCTCTCTCTCTCTCTTTCTCTCCTGTCCTGGTTTTCATCACAGTCAGTGTGGGAGATAGAGACAAACTTAAGTCTCTCGGGGCTGCAAAGGTCTCATTCCACAGGCAAGGATTTCTGTCCCTAGTGCGCTCAGCACACCTCCTTTCCATAATAAGGCCATAGCATCTGACTGCATTTGTCCCCAGAGTTTAATAAACATCAGCGCTGACAGGCAGTAAACTAACACAACCACCCACAGGCCTTTAGGCAAGGGCCACAACCCCGGCCTACCTCCTCCCACCTCTCTCTTCCTCTGTGCTCTTACCCTCACTCGGGCAGTTAGACTTGTCTTTGGATAGACCTCGGGTTGGAAACCAAAACCATCCCCACTTGTGCAGAACAATGAGCGTGGAGTTAGAGCCCTGAAGTAGCTCCACGCCTCTTTGCCAACGGGATTACTTTGAACATTTGAATTGTGTTGATGCCGTGCATTACATTCTTCTCTGAAGGAGAGCTGCTCTTCACACCCACTTGCACCTGTCAGTAATATATCTTAGGGATGGTAAAAGAAGCAATATGGCTATAGGGCAGGGTGTAGTCATGCATATGTAGCTACTGTATGTCATTGTTCAAGCTCAGCAACAGTGAGTTTGACCATGGAAAAACAAAGCAAACAAAGCAAACCTTGCTGTAACCTGTGGTGAAACAGAAAAGCAGAGACAAGACCCAAATACAGACTATAATATTGGACCTTTTACTGTTATACTTTGTGGATTGAAAAGGAGAAAATTAGAGCTATTTTAATGGTGAGGAAGGGAGGGTTGAAATGTGTAGATAAAACCCAAAACCAGGGGTTGCTGGTGGCCTAGCGGTCTAAGCACCCCATGTACAGAGGCTGCAGTCCTCGTCGCAGGGGTCGCCGGTTCGATTCCCAGTCAGTCGACCATTTCCTGCATGTCTTCCCCCACTCTCTACTCCCCACATTTCCTGTCTCTCTTCAGCTGTACTATCTAATAAAGGCAAAAAGGCCAAAAACATAACTTTAAAAAAAAAAAAAAACCCAAACCAGGCTGAACGGAAAGACAGAAAAGAATACCCAAATGCAGACTGCAATGTTACAGAAAAAACAAAGGCTGCTTAAATCTTGAGGTAAAAAGGGTTAAACCAGATAGCTGTCAAAAAAGACACCTAACTTTGGGGACATACAAGACCAAAACCAGGCAAGGTAAAGGAAAGGCAGAAAAGTAAACCCAAATACAGACTGCAATGTTGGACCTGGTGCTGATAACGTTTATTTATTAAAACACAAAAGTAATCGCGAGGTAAACAAAGGTAAAACCAGATAGCTGTTGAAAAAGGCACACAAATAAATGGAAATTTGTGGATAAAAACCAAAAACCAGGCAGGGTAAAATAAAGGTAGAAGCCAAATGCAGACCACAATGTTGGATCTATTGCAACTTATAATTATTTATTTAAAAAAAAGGAAAAATAAAGGTTTATTTGACAGTTAAAAGGGCAAATGGAAAACGAGAGATTTGTCCAAACAGGCGGTATATCCAGGGAGAATCACAGAAAATAAGACCTGACACAGGTAGGGTTGAGTAAATGCAAATAATAGGACCCAAATGCAGACCATTTTACCAGAGAAGTAGCTCTTCAAAATAATCTAATTGAAAAAGGGAAATATGGAAGCTTTAGCGTTGATGAGGAAGGCAAGTATAACCATCAAGGAAACCAGACCTGAAAGACCTGGGTATAAATGCTAAAATGCTAGGTTCAGTATTAACCAAACTATATATCCCTATTTTATATCTTCAAAGTCACCTCCTATAAACCACGTAAAGATAGATTCTTTGGCCTTCAGTCCCAACAGACCGTCATCACTCTCCTCTGTGTCCTCAACATCATCATCATCCTCATCACCACCACCATCACCCTCATAAGCCTGGTGGCCCTGACCCTTTATTCACTCCACCGGGCATAGAGCTCACAGACAGCTTTACAGGAGAAGACCGCTCCCTAACCTCCAGAATCCCAACTGAATAGCAGATGGGCTCAGCTTTGTGTGTCTTTTTATTAGCTCCCCTAAATCAACACCTAACAATGCATGGAGGGAGAGAGGGAAATTGATTTCTTCCATCCGCCGGTGCCCCGAGGTGGGTAAAGGGGTTGGTCGGAGGGTAAAGGGTGATGCTTGATGGAAGGGCGGAGTTGACTGGTTATGACTTGGCTTCAATTTCCTGTCTAGGAAGCGTGTACATGAAGCCAGACTAGACTGTGAAAATAGCAGCCAGGGGTGTTTCCTTCAGCTCTGTCTCGCATTTCAGTCCAATTTGTCATAGGCTGTTTCATCTTATTTCAGTGGAACTGTACAGTCTCGCACATAAATACCCCGCCTGAGCATAACAGTGGAGATCGTTCACGTGTCAGGATGTAGTCGCATAAGATATCATTCTTTTAAAGCTCTATCATAGCATCATATTTCTGTTATAAGCCTCTTATATTTAAATCCATTCCTCACTGCGGGATAGACTCGGGCAGCAACATTCACTTGATCCCGCTCTGCACTTGATCGTCGTCCGCCTGTCAGAGTTTCTCCTTCATTGTGAGATAAATGGGATTTTACATCCTGAGTGTATTTCTTAGCGGTCCTTGCATCCTGTCCGTGCCTACTCATTTGGAAAGTAAGTAGCCAATAGAGTAAATCATTAACCAGAACTGCTCAGTTAACATAAGACCAGTCCAGTCACACTACACTGAATAGGAGTGTGCCTTTAGAGGTGGTTTATGGGAGCTTGTTGCAAAGCTGTTAGCACCAGACTCACCCCACATTCAGCCTCATTTTGGGGTCTTTGGAGGAAGAGTCCTGGGTCAAGTGGCATTAAAAATAAGCATTTGTGCCCTGTGCTTTTAGGTGAATGTCAGAAATCAAGATGTCTTTCACGAGTACTTGACTAACTAGACAATTATTCCTGCCCAGAGCCATGGAGCAGAAAGTTTGTGAGAGCGTCTTTTAAACTCTGTGAGCCTGAGGCGATTTCTTAATACCCACATAAAGATATCTGATTGTTTCAAGGTGATTTTGTCATGTCACAATATCTTAAAGTTAAAACAAACTGTCTTAAACTTGGCGTTCAAACAAGCCCAGGGAATACTTACCTTTGTTTGCCTCATTATTTTAAATTTTGGCTGTTTTCTAAGTAAATCTAACAATGCAATATTATTTTTATCTCAGAAAACAAAAGAAACAGCAAAACTTTCTCTTAAAGTAAAATTATGAAGAGATAATGCTTCTTTAGGTACATTTATTATAACTTGCCAGTTGTATCCACTTCATAGAGCAAAAGAAATGTAAAATTGCATGATCATACTTTTTCTAACAGAGGTCAGCTGAAAGTCTTGGTATTGAGCTGCTTTCATGGGGAGGAGATTTAGAGTCCCTCAGCCAGCCTCTGCGGTCTCTAGGTCTATTGGGCGAGCTGTATTAAGTGGCACTGCATTAGAGCGGAGGATTGTTGTTTCCCCGCCGCTTCACTCCTCCTGATCACCTCGGAGCTGCCACGGAGCAAAGGCCTCATAAACATTTATGTATGGGCTGTGGGCTGCTGTCTAAGGCCACGACTCCACTGGGCAGAGGCCTGATGCCCCTTTATGCCTCTTAAGAGACTGTGTTGTCTGTGCATATGAGTGTGTGTAAGTGTTGGTGTGTTTGTCTCCCTAAAACACAGAAAAACTTCAGTTTAGCTCTGCAGGCCTGCGGCTTCCTTTAGGAGGTGTTTATTTTCACATTTGGTGGCTTATCATATGTTTTCATGCTGGGACACTTATCATATGTAAATTGTATGGCTTTGGGGGCTGGAGTCTCCTCAGCTGTTGTTTTCTTTTGTCACTCCTCCCAAGCAGTGACCAACACCCTAGGGAGGCTTCTTAGAGACGAAGTGAAAGGACAAAACTCCGCTGGACACCACCTTTAAAAGCAGTAATAACCTGAAATCCCCCCCCCCACCTTCATGAAGCTACACAAAATAAATAAAGATGTTTTTTGTTAGGGATTTCTCAGAGGGATCTCCATGTAATCCCTCTGAGCCTTATTCTAGAGTTGTCTCCCTACGTCTGGCTCGTTTGGTCTCAGGAGTGAAATGAGCAAATGCCAGGTCAACCTGATTAGGAGTCTTAAGTTGCATCCAGGCATCCAAGTATCTCAGTGTAAACAAACAACCATCCTGAGAAAGAGGAAGTGGTTAAATCAGGGAGTGAGGGTCCCTGAGGGGTGTCGGGGACCACACTGCTTGCAGACCACTGACGCTTTTGGAAAACGTGAATAGCATTCAGGAAATCCTCTCAAAGAAAAGATAATGAGACGTGACAGATCAACATGTTGTGCATGGAGTTAAAGCCTCTCTCTTGTTTGTATTTATTTTGCAGGACCCGGGATATGCAACCTTCCTGTTCGAGCAGCTCCAAACACAAGGGAGCCATGAGGCCGGCAGCTGTCAGGTTTGCTCCACACCTCTCCACCAACTGAGACAGGAGGCCTTGCAGACGCTCCACTCTCCGATCCTCACCATCCGCTCCGACATGCCAACCCAGCCTCCTACGTCTTTCATACCACAGCCGGCTAGATACACCGCGTCGTCCTCCAGCGTCCATGCAAAACAGCTGTCCAAAAGCCAACCAGCTACACACTCCGTCCTGCCCCTCGGGGAGAGACACAGGGTACCGGGCTGGTCACAGTGCCCGTCGGCCTCCTCGGGGCAGAAGACGAGCGTGCAGGTGACAGTGGCGGGAGGGCAGATCAGCGGATCCCTGAGCTCTGTCACCATTCAGGCCCAGCAGTACCTGGAGGGCATGTGGAGCATCTCCAGAGTCAACAACTTCCTCCCTCAACCTAAACCGGTACGTCTTTAATATGACTTTTCAAAGCTTTTTTTTTTTTTAGATACCTTTTAAATCTACTTTAAAATAGAGCCACAATCAGGCGAGCTTAAAATTAAATACCACAGACTGATGATAAAGAAGTGTGGCTGAAGCCTATTCAGTTACTCAAGTGGTGCAGAGGGGATGGACATTCAACATTTTCTGTTAGACCTATCGCTATGAATGTAGAAGAACAATACACTCCTATATTCCAACAAACAAAGGATATTGTTTGAGTGACGATAATTTGACATTCAACTTGTTGTTTTATTTAATTTGACTCCTAAATCTCCTCTGCTTAAACTGCCTGGGCTTAAACTTTCACATAAGTATGCAGCTCTTTGCTGAACAACAGCTATGGATAATAAATTGGCTTTTTGGCCTGGAGGTAAATTGATGATTGTTTTTAATGAGAAAATATAAACACCATGATGTTTAATTTAATGCTGATTTATTTAACGGAAACACACTGATGCTGCTTGTAATAGTAAGAAAATTCTATTAAATTACTTAGTATTTCGTGAGTTAAAGCTCATATAAGGAACTTTATCTTTGTGTTGATTTGGTCATCAAAGCAGTATGCTTAACATCAGCAGGGGTCTCATTTATAAAAGAGTGCGTAGAATCCCTACTAAAAGAGTACGTACTCCGAAAACCTGGAAATGGCGTGCGCCAAAAATAATTCTGATTTGTGAAACCGTTCGCACGCAAACTTTACGCAATGTTCTGTTTATAAATCACAAACCACCTGGAGATATGCGCACGTAGATCAGCCTCGTAATTCGCCCTTTTCACGCCCACATTCAACCATATACGGTCAATGCAAAGCACGTTATGAATGAAGATGCATACAAATGAGCCGGAAGATCAGAGGTTCTCACGGTGAATCACGGCAACAACAGAGAGGAAGACGGAGAAAATAAAGTTTCTGACACACAAACCGATGTCCTCGTGAATGAAGCGGAGATCAGAGAGCACTTACTGTTTGTTTCTTACTGCAGGAGGGACACAAAAGAAATAAAAACAAAATAAAAATATGGAGTGACTCCACGTCGCTGCAGCGTGTATCCGTCAGCAGTGCCAGAACATCCATCATTCATCATTACGCACGTCTCACTGCAGTGTTTCAGGACACACACTTTTATTTCACATTACAGAGAGCTCACGTCCCTCAGAGATCTCCTCTCTGATATTATCTGACAGAAGTTTGATCCGTGAAGTTTTAATGTGCTGGTTTCATCACGGGATGCTTGGCCTGCGCTCTGATTGATTATGATAATATGTAAGATAATAACTGTGAGAGCCGGGGATGGCTTTACTCCACACTTTTCTCATTAACTCAGTAAACACATGCAGGTGATGAAGATGTGATCAGTGTGTGAGGCAGCCGGGGCCGTGTCTGTGCGCTCCGTGTGCGTCGTACAGCAGTCTTTATTAAAAGTATAACTACACTCAGTGACTCTGGACAGCGTTAGAAACATTGAAAACATGACTGTCACTTTGCTCCGCGGCTGATTTACGTCCTCTGATGTAACTTTGGTTTTTACCTCCCGACGAACACGTTAGGATACGCCCCGTGTGTTTCCTCTACACCTCAGAGGAATGTAAAGGTGAGACAAAGCTGATGAAATATTTGATGAACTTTAAGACACGCTTTTATCTTTTAATGACAACTTATTGGAAACGACTCACAACAAACACACGTTCAAATAGAATATGCATATTTTAGTGATGATGGTGACGCGGGTCTGTTAATATGTCGTTATTCAATGAAATGTGTAAAAGGCATCAAAATATAATCTGACTTCAGTTCTCCCTCTCACCAACTGCGTCGCCAATTTCCCCCTGCCTCTAAAATGTACGTACGCCTGGGTCAGAGTTTGCTTACCGGTAGTCACATTTTCACGTCAAGTTTGTTTTTTATTAATCACAAACTTGGCGTGAAAACTGGCGTACACCAGTTCCAGGCCTTGTTTTGTGCGTAAGCAACCTTTATAAATGAGACCTCAGATCTTTTCCCATACATGAATAGTTCTGTACAAAAAATCTCATCCTTGTTTTTTTCCATTTGAAAATGCAGCAATTCCAGACATAAAAAAATGTAATGTAGAAAAATCAATCATTATGCTGACGATGTTGGTTACTATGTGGGTCATCAATATTAATTTCCATGTGTGTCATAGCAGTCTAAAAACTCCTCATAAGAGCTTTAAGATGCAGTACAGTAGAGGGAGATTTAAAGGCCAGATCACAGTCATTAATGGACCTGATGTGGCTCAAAAGCCTAAGTTGACTTGGTCTGTTGTTGTTATTTATTGACACATTAAGGTTGTGGGAAAATAAGCACATCATATGCTTTAAATGTAAAAAATGAGATCAAAAAGTGTAAGGCAACTTGATCTCGAGGAACAGTGATAATAGATACTCAGGAGAATAAAAAATACTTTTGTCTTACTTTGACAAAGACATGTTTCTTAAATGTCTTCACCTCCAGGAAAAGCACCCATCACTTTAGGTCTTCTAACTACAAATGTTACACTTCAGACCTTCACTAGACTTGCAGCCCTTCAGAGAATTTGTGAGTCCATATCTGCAGGACTGCTGACCTCTCATTCCTCAGTAGTCAAGGAGCCTGACTGATCTGAGGTCAGAGGTCATCGCAACACTAATCTGCTGACCTCCTCCTCAAGGGCATTTTAAATGACCACCTCACAGCGTCCTCATAACTCTTCTCTCATGTTGGATAAGCACTAGTCTGTGCTTTATCTGATGTCCAAGAGGCTTGTAAAGGTCCTGAGTGCTGGCCTTGGAGCCATAGGATTAATGACAGGGTGAAGTATTCATGACTAAGTGTTATGTATTTGCACATTAAAGCAGCTTTAATCGCAACATTGGTTTTACAGTAAAGAATTTCTAGTTTCAGTGAGCTGACACGATCTAGTCGATGCACTTTAATACTTAACCTCTGGATACGTTAACGCTCATTTTTCCACTCCTGTTCTAACTGCTTTGATGACTGCAGTCTGTTTCATGTCTTGGCACTGTTATTCCTTTCTCACTGCATTACAATCAAAGACAGATTTTCACTCCACCCTTTTAATGTCAACAAGTGCCTTTAGAGATGTTTTATAGTCGGCAATCAAAAGCTTTTAACTGCATGTACGCAATCCCGGGCAAATCAAACGGCCTGGCACAGAAAGGGAGAGGTCGACTTGTGCTCTCCATCTATGTGTCTAAAAGCAATTAGTGGCCCCTGTGCAGCTGGGATGAGTTGTTTAATGCCACACAGTCGAGGCTGGGAACCTCCTTGGACAGAAAGAAACATCCCTGAGGACATGGAGTTACAGCAGAAATGGGAGGTATTTTCTCAAGCTGGTTTCTTTCATTAAAACCAGATCCATGACAAAAACCCACAGAGTCGAGGTTTGGGAATTCCACTGTAGATTCATGATTCCCTTTTTGTTTCTATGTGGGAAAAGTATGCACTGTTATTCAGACAAAGAAGCAGAAATGGACTGTGTGTGTGTGTTAACCAGTAAGCCTGAGGCGCTCCCACACACAGCCCATTACACAGCACCTTGAATCTCTGCTTCACATCTGGAATCATGTCTGTGGTCTTTGGAACTGAAACAGTCTGGCTGTGTTATTTTGTAATTGGCTGACAATGGTTCATATGAGTGTAGCTGCCTTGAATTGAACACATGGCACACAAATAATTAATTCCTTCCTTGCATTATAGGCAGTTTAAATGAGGAGTTCCAGCAGTTTGGACAAACCACATTCCCATGCAGTTTTATTGTACTATTCAAAACAAGAAATTGATTGACCCAAATCTGGGATTCTCCTCTTGCTCCATAAAAGTCCAAAAACCACATGTGCACTAATCTGCAAAGACGCGAGAGCTCTTGACCCATGAGAGTTTCCGTTATTGGCTCATTGGTTGCCTGCTGCAATGGCTCGCTCCAGTGCCACCAATTTGAAGCCCAGCAGATGATCTTGGCTGCTGATTGTTTGGTGCAGCTGGGCTGGCATGGCGGTGCGCCACAGAAAGCCACAACAAGACGAGAAAAAAATAGATACAGGAAGGAAAGGGAAGGAAAATCCAGATTCAAATTAGGGGGATGAGTTTAGAAGTTGGCCTTTTTGGGGGGGGGTTGCAAACAGACAATGACATTTTCTGTTATTTGTGGAAGGAAAAATGTTCTAGGTGTTTTACTGTAGTCCATTTTCTCTCATGGTAGGACTCCAGAGTTGTTAGAAGTCGATTTTCACCTCTGTTGGTTTCAGTTGGGTTTCAGAGGCCAGCCAAGCAAGACAGCCAGATTAACACAAGGCCCATTTCACTCCAGCAGTAATCGCCTGTTGACCGCTGGGATCAAAGGTCACCGGGGGAGTCCTGGTGCTCTCAGTGGCTGAGGATTCAATGGACTGCTGATAGGTCGCTTCAGACTTTACAGGAAGCATGACACTCCTGAAGTCCTTTCTGTCTTTTCTTGACTCTTTATTTCCAAATCTCTCCCCCTTCGTCCCTGTCCTTCCCCTTTTTTCCCCTCCCTTTTCTTTCCAGCAGCAAACGAAGGCAAAGGATCAGGGGGGGGTTAAAGAGTGGAAGGACAGCTCATTACTGACTCTCGGAGCAAACGGCCGAGCACACATGGCTCCACTGACACGGCCTAATTACCTGACCAGGGGATAGATTGTACTTTTCAGCCAGAATCAGGGCCAGTCCCGATCCAAGGCTACGGAGAGCAGCTTTGCTGAGGGGGCTTAAGTCTCCTGTTTTAATACCACTGGGAATATCCTTTGATAGGCACTGTGATGAGCTCAAGTGTGTGCACTCAAACGTGTGTTTGAGATTACTTTTTCCATTTTGAACTCATACCACACCTTTACACAGCTCTCCTTGGTGCTCCTAAAACGTGCTGCCAGTTGATTTGAAGACCAAAACTACAGAGACTGGCTTGATGACAGATTTGATGAGCGGCACACATCAGCTTCCTGTTTGGCTGCGTGTGAAGAGCTCTTGTGTTTCATGCCAAAGTGTAATGGGTCTTCCTCTGTGGTATGCGCAGAGTTCCCAACCTGTCACCGACACCAGCATGGTGTGAGGCTTTCCGGTTGTGGATCTGTATTTGGCTCATTTCAGTTTGCAGCCAGTTTTTTCCATGCTGTTCTCCTTGAGTCATAACTTCACACACGGCAGGTTGATCCCTGACTTAACCCTCATGATGAAGCCTTAAGAGAGCAAAAAACAGACTCTAAAAACAAGGCTGCGATCCTTAACTCTGATAACAAGCTCCATAGGAAGAAAAGGAAAAGTTTGAATCCATGGAGAGCGTGTAGTGTTTGACAAACGATCAGTGAAGCTTTACTGGGGGAAGAAAACGCCTCTTTGCTTTTATATAGCAGCAGATTGAGCTGCGATGTAACGCTAACATGCTGCAGAGCCATAGCCAAGCCTCTCATGTAAATGTCAAAATGTAACTAGTGTTGCATTCACATGTCAGGCTAGGCATATGAATAGTGCAGCTGTCAGCCTGTGTTGACAAATGGCACATAATGGAAGGCCGTACACTTTACAGAAAAGATCATAAAGGATGTTATTTAAGTTGCCAAACACGAATCTCGGGCAAACACTGAGGAGGCAATTATGCAGAGGGGCCTGAGCTGTGTTTATAATACATATCCTGTCAAAAAACACTGAGGATGCAGCGTCGTGCTGCATTCAAGGTCGTTCCTGATTACACAATGTTCAAGTGTCAGTTTTATGAATGTTTTAAGGAAAACTTCGGCCTTTATTTATTTAATTTCTGATGCTGAAATCGCCACAGATCCTGTTCTTGTCAGCAGCTATTGATCATTGTCTCGCAGGATAAACTAGCGGCTCTGCCGAGGATTAACCTTTTGTCAGGAGGACGGTGACTCCGGCTGAAGTGGAGTCTCAGAGTAGCCTTTTGGTTGGTATAATTAGCTCTCTGCTCTGCTTTAGCTTGACTGTGAGCAATCAGTGAACCGGTGCAGACTCCAGCTGAACCTTTATGCTCCATGTCCAGTGAGCTGCACCAGATTTAGCTTCAACCTGAGACACACACACACACACACACACACACACACACACACACACACACACACACACACACACACACACACACACACACACACACACACACACACACACACACACACACACACACAGGGCTGGAAGTCTATTTCCAGTTTTATTTTTTCCTGGTTTTTACCATGGATATGGCTTTGTGTTTAAACCATTTTAGCCTTTTTCAAACTTTAAATTGACTCTGAGCTTTGAGGGAAAATAGAAAAACAGAGTCTAGAGTATTACAGAGTTTAAATTCAGTGTTATGAAGGCACTTGATGATAAACACAGGCATTAAAAAGGGAAAATCCAGCAGCGCTTTGATCGAAAAGTGGCCAGTGGTGCTACAAAGTGGCCATGCTGAATGCTGACACGACATGTTTGGTTTTTTTTTTTGATGATGACAAACAGGTAATTTAGCCTTAGCCGGTTGTTAGCCTATTGGTTAAGCCACTGTAGACAGTCAGAGCATCAAACTTGTTGCCATCAACGTGGAGCTGTTTCTGCATAAGGAAGATTGGCATTGAAATTGGGCTGCATGCAATGATGTAATATGAGATTGCATTCTATCTGCTAACGATTACTCTAAGGACAAAAAGTACCATACTGGTGGAATACCACTGAGGGTAGAAGCACAATGGTCAAGCAACCGGCACATTCCACTGGTCCACCAGTGGCGTACTGTTGGCCATGCAACTTGCCACTGAACTATCAGCATATGGCATTGTGTCATACACCTCCTGTCACTCAGTAAAGAAGTCAGTTTCTCCAGGGAATGTGAAAGGTTTCTCTTAATGAGCTTTTAGATGGTGAGAATGAGAAAAGCAAGGACAAATCATTATAACACATAAACCTTGTAGCAACAACAAAAGCTTTCTTCAGTGGCCTTCTTACATCCCTGAAAACGACATCATCATGACAAGGATACTGCTTCGATAACACAACTTTCTTTAACTTTTGCAATATTCTAACAACAACTACAGAAAACAGGAAGCTTTTAAAATCCTGCTGTTTTTTTTGTGTCTTTATCAAACTCTAAGCCTGCTGATGAACCTGTCATAACTCTTTACACACAAGCCATACAGCCAGTATACCCTGTGTGACTTTGGCATTAATTTCGAGCGCCTGCGGGCCGACACAGAAGCAGCTCACCTCTGTTTATTCCTGTTCAATTACCGAGCTGCCAGAGCAGGGTGTGCTCACACAGGCACAGTTTCGCTGCCTCGTAAAGCTATCTCATTCCTCACATTGTTGTTGATTGTTTACTCCCTTTGAAACTTCCTCGTATGTATTTCCAGTGTAACTCAGCCTGCGGGATGCCGTGATTATCGTAGCTGTAAGTTAAGTCCTGAATTAGCCACAGAGGTAGAGATATAATCGGGTGCCGAGTGGAGTAAATCGCTTGTGATTTAATTACTAATTAAATGTGGGTTATCACTTAATTACAGTAGGCTACAGCCAGAGCAACCTCCAGAGTGTTGCCAGAATCAATGCATGGTGCAGCATCCCTCGCTGTTCTGTGGGGATCTCTCTGCTGTGGATACTGCTGACTCCTGCTAACCTGCTCTGGCTGCAGCAGCTGCCTGTCCATCTGTGGCACAGAGGGAGTAATGGAGTGGAAGGAAGGTGGGCCGAAGCAGTGAAAATATGTGGTTGGGTTCTTATCTGTGAATCTGTGTGTCAACAGGGGCACGGTTTGATGGGTGAAGCAGACAGGGATGTTGCACAATCAGAGACCCTACTCACCACCACCACCACCACCACCATGACGACCGCCGGCACCAGCAGCACCCTGACGCCCTGCAGAGTGAGGAGCTGCAGCCAACCGGGACTCCCGGTGCCAATCGTCACCAGTGCAACCACCTCCACCTCTGCGTCCTCGTCTGCAGCAGCCTCCTTTTTCATCAGGTAAGCCCCTCCCTGTCCTGCTGTCCTGTCAAAACATGGAGATTACATCGAGCTGTTGTGAGTTTGTGCATGCGTTCATTCCAGCTTCTATGTGTAGAAGAGATATGCACGGACTCGTCTTCTAAATGAGTGTCTAAAGACCTTCTTCATGGTGTTAACTTCCATGTGGGGCTCTTCTGCCATGGAGATGTTGTTCTTGCAATGCTTGAATTGTAGCATCGCCTTGGGATACGCACCATCATGGGACTAAATGAACCCTAATATGCAGGCGCCAATGCTCATGAATGGATAATGGAATAGCATAATTTGATGTGAAGGAGGGAGTGTCTCACGAAAAGGGCTTAGGTAAAAGCCGAGTATTGTCCTGAGGTATTTAATGTTTGGTTATTTTGAATCTTTTCAAACAGCTATGCAGATTCTGCAGCTTTGCAGAGCTAACTGTTCAGTCCGAGTGTATCTCTGCAACACATTACTTCCTGCTCCTCTTGGCTCTGGCGTTGTTGTTGCCCTGGAGAATCCTTCACCCTCTCCAGGCGGGCGGATGCCTGGTGCAATGTGGTAAATTGTCATTGATAGATTCCCTGGCAGGCTGGTCAGTGCATACATTCCCTGCCTCTGCTCTCCGAGGAGTGCTATTCCATAATGAATGTTGGGGAAAGGGGAAGCTGGCTAAGAATGATGCATAGGACCATTGAAGCTCTGCACCACAGGAGGTTGAAGGGACTTGTGGAGTGTGACAGGAAGCCCCATGGGGGATCTGTGGAGCACAAGAAACCCAAATGGAGTTGGTGTTGCCAGCTTTCAAAGGGTCTGAGTGTATCTGTGGGACCATGAGGTGAAGGGGACATTCCAGATCCTATGCTAAATATGCAACGTCCTGTGTGTGCAGCTTCCTGTAGTCCTTTACAAGAGCAAGGTGAGGCCTTCTGCTAGACAGGGTTAATTCCTGACACTGATTTATTAGTCCTCATGTTTTCTTTGGATCCAACCTCAAAAAGAGAAGCACTTTATCCGGCAAGAGTGCGCTAATCGTAGGGAAAAAGAGGGAGGTGGACTTGTTTTTTCCCTTGCAGCAGGTCCTGGTGGGGCAGAGGAGAGTGTAAGTGGAAGTCCAGTAAAAAGGTTACACCTTTCATTTCTTCCCCGATGATAATTTGCTGCCAAGAATGTGGTGTTTTACTTGGCCCAGAGAAACACAATGATGATGGCCTGGATTTGAAAAGCATTACATTCTGCAGTTGCAGAAAAGGGTGGTGGCACACACCCTCTTCCTGACCATGTGCAGCTGGAACATCATCATCAACATGTTGTTAACTTTGTTTCTTTGTGGAGTATATTTTTCTTGATTGAAATGTAAGTTCCCAAAAGTCAACACAAATTGAAACAATCAACACATTTTCTTGTTTTCTCGTCGCACTGGGAGCACTTGATTTAAAAACAATAACAATGAAATGGGTGTCCTTCACGTTTTAGACTTGATTGAAACTCACATCTGATTAGTATTCCTTTTTGTTCTCGAAAGATACAATTAGCGGGATGCATGTGTAAAATCCTGAGAGCCAAGGATGTAGGAGCAGAATAACCAAACAGCAGTTTCTACCCCGACGGAGTGGAGAAAGGCTCCTCAGACACTTGTCTGACATTCACTAACACCGTTCCACTCAGAGATGAAATTTTAATTAGAATGCAATTAGCCAGAGTCGAGCTGCTATAGCATTATTCTGCTGCGGAGAGAAAAGAAGTGCGAGGTGAACAAAAGAGATTCATTCATTTTTCATTTCAAAAACAAGTCAACCGTTCACCAAGGTTTGCAGAAAAGCATTTAATTTGTTTCATTTCAGATGTGTACTGACTTGAAAAGTCATTTTAGTACAAATGATTTTTATAACTACAAAGACCGAGAGGTCAGTCACATCTGAGACACATTCTTTGAATTAATTAGAAGTGTTTCCTCTCAGAACAATAGCAGGTGCCATCAACCCACTTGACTTCTTCTTAATAATGAAGAAGTGTTCAAATACAGAACATTTGTACCAATTTTGTAAATGGTACGTGCAGCAACAAACTACTCTATTCTCTTCCTTGAATGCTTCAGAAACATGAGAACTTTGTTGTTTTGTTCAGCATTTTTATGACATAGCTAATAAAGAATGTATTTGTGTGGACACATTTTTAACCTTGGTTGAAACAAAACATTATCTTATTAATTCAGTAAAATAAATCACTAACAGATCTATTGATCGACACTAATACTTTTTTCAAAGCATTTTACATTCCAGCTGCTAAATAGTGTTTTTCCTCTGCTTCCTGTCTCTGGTAATTGTAGTGAATAACCCGAAACAAAGATGACCCCGGGGTCAGTAATGACCAATCGCTAATTAGACAGACTATACAGTCACAGAGAGACAGGAAGAGTCAAGGGTCAAACTCTGACCGGATGGTGTGTGTGTGTGCATGCATGTATGTCATTATGTGTGTGTATGTGTGTCAGACTATAACTGGGGGTTGTGGGGTGATGAATTTAGAGCCATGTGTTGAGCTGACTGGCACGTTAAGCGCTGATTGCCTTGTGACAGAGCATATGATTAGTGTATTGACTCAGAGTTGTGTAATGAAACAAGGTGGAGCTCACAACGGGGGGCTAGCCGCTGCGGCTAACTGCCGCCTCGCAGATCCTTCTACCCATCTCTATGTTCCATTAACACCTGCTGATTTTGACGGTGTGTTTATTACCCACAGGCCCTGTGGGATTTCTCAGTGCCCACTGCTGAGAGGAGTCGACTGCTCAGTTTGAGACTTACTTTTCTCAGTGTGCTCATTTCTGCATAGCAGCATGGGACACTTTCTGTGGTTTATTGCTGGTTTCGTTTTTATTGGAGAGAGGCTAGTCCCTCATTCTCGTCATATTCAGAAAAGGAATGATTTACTTACACTAAAGATAAACTCAGGTTATAATTCAGAGAGTGTAGCACTGTGGAGACGCAGGAAATATTCTGAGAGACTTGGGCACGACGTGCCAAATACTGTCAGGACCATGACTGTACATTAAATGGACACTGTGCCTCCATGCTCCTCCCATTGTGATATGTAAAGCCCAAAACCTCCTTGTTGGGTGCTGGCATTGGACTGGTGTCGGGCATGTGCAGCCTCAAAGCAATCTGGCTGATGGAGCTGCAGGACTGACATCACACCCCTTCCGCTTACCAAAACACACATTTAACATTCCCATAAACATTTAAGATCCCTCAGGTCAGCGGAACATACTCTTGTGTTGATTTGTTGGTAAAACTCATGGCTATCGAAAGTCCAAATCAAATCCATACAGACTATGGTCAGGAACAAGAATGAGCCCTACAATCCACAGTTTACCACTGTACATGGGGTGCCTGAGCTAAACCAGAGCCCTAAAGATCTAATCTTAACCCCTCTGGACTGATCCTTTGCTGTTCTGATGATAACAGAAGTGTTAGATTTGTAGCATTTAAAACCCTGATGATTAGGTCAGTGATTTCTGTGATGTACCACAACAGCCAGAGAGAAAAGGAAACAGAGCTGCTGCCAGTATTTCAAAGAAACTGAAACATTCCAGCCCTGAGGCTGACATTAGCTAACATGCTACTATCGACAGTACAAACAAATAAACAAACAAGCAGGTAAGATATCACCTGTAGTTCAGACTTGTTTAGCATTCTTCTGTTTTATTCTCACTGCAAATCATCACTTCATTAGGTTGTAGTTATTCTTTGTTTTGTTACTTATACTTTAATGCCAGATTATTTTAAATCATGGGTCATAACACATGATAATCTCAAGGAATCACCACGACAAAAGGTACCTTGGGACGCCTCACAGAAAAGCAGATCAGTACTATAGTTGTCGTTGTTTTTTTAGAGGGACCCAACATCAATCCACCATGAGTCAGTGCTTTACATCGGTGGCAAGGAAGAACTTATTTTAACAGGCAGAAACCTTGAGCAGGACCAGACACAAACAAAGTAAAAACAGCATAATACTGACTTAAACTGCAATTCCAATAATAGTTTTGAAAATAGCAGAGTATTAACAATACCAAATATAGCAATAACATAAGTATGATCATGAAGTTTGTCAAGTCTTGTAGTGAGTGATTACCACTGCTCTGTGTCTTGTGCCAATGTTTGAGATCAGAGAGAAGAACACGTGTGAAGTATCTTCCTTTGTGTGTAATTAAGCTTCTGTTGTAGCTGTGTAGCTCCATGGATGATTCAGGGGCACTGCAGACTGTAAAAGGTGGCATACATGGCAGTTAGGTTGTTAGACAGTATGGGCAGGGCAGACAGCTGTTTGCTGGAATGCGGCCCTGGAGGAGTTTCAGGAGGAAGTGGTTTTACGGCCGTCCATCGCCGCCCTGCAGCTGCTGCCCAGGTGAGTGTTTACACCGTAATGACTGTCATCGCGGAGGAGGAATCCTCCTGTAATTGTGGCAGCAGGACCATTTAGCCTCTGTTCTCCTGCGCACACAAGACCCTGCAACACTAACTCTGCCCTTCATCCCCGAGGCTGCTATGAGTAACCATAGAAACAAGTCATTATCTTGTGGGAATAAAATGTGACTGATATTTTTTTTTTCTTTCAAAGTGGAGATTGGAAATCAGAAAGTCGCAATAGCCCTCTCTACACCTCTCTACTATAATTTAGTCAAGGGGAGGGACATGCATGTGTGTCTTGTTTGTTTCAAATTGGAGGCACTGCGGGTTCACAAGTGCTTGTTCCGAATTACACATGTAGGATGACTCGCTAAAGTTTATTGTCCAATCAGGGTTCAGTTTGAAGTCCCCATCAGGGAACTTGGGCCGCTGACTCTGACCTATTTGTTGGTATAAAGGCTGTGAGGCTACTTGCATGTGTTGCTGGGAGAAATCCAGAAGATCTGCAGGCAAACAAAGCAGGACTGTGCTGTGTGTTTGGTTGGCTGTGTTTTGATTGACAGACGGGATCTCGCTAATAGGCAGGGCAGATTATGTGGAGCAGCGGGATCTAGTGAGCGCTGTGGATCTGGCCCACATGGCAGATAGATAAGGATAAAGAGTGGGTCGGAAGCTCCCGAGGATGAATGTGCCCGTAAATGTTGTCATTCAGAAGGCGTGCTCGGGCTGATGCTCCATTCTAGCAGAATAAGAAGCAGGAGGCGTGTACCTGCGGAGAGGAATATTGGATTCACTACCATGGGAGTCAAGTAAGTTCTGTTGCATACAAACAACACTCACTCACTCGGATATGTGAACTCTTGTTGTGTTGTACGTGCAACCAAATGTTTGTGTTTGAGTTTCTACCTCTACTATTTTTTCCACTCTCTCTCTCTCTCTCTTTTTTTTTGTCTTTCCGTCTGTGTCACTTTCTCTTTTCCACTCTGTGGAATGTGCAGTTTTGTGCATGTGGAGTTGGACTGTCTGCTCCCTGGAGGTGAGAGGCTAATGGTTTTGTTGTCAAGCCACAGCGAGATGGATTCCTCCATCAGAGCGGGAGTGTGAGCAGAATGTATAGCACGGCAGAAAACATATTGCAGAAATGCTGGCTCCGTGTTGAGGAAACAGCCACTGTGGAGCAGAAGTGTTAATACTACCTCTACCTCCAGAGCCTGACAAATGAGAATTGATTCATATCAATCTGTTGAATGCGAGCAACACATGCCCAGGGCGGCGAATAGCTCATCAGAACTATTGAGTGGGTGGTAGCTGGGATGGTTGAGCTGCTCTGTGGTATTTGTCTTTGTTTACAGTTGGATAAAACACCAGCTGGCATTTTCCTGCCATAATCAGGCTGATGGGACTAATGGCTGCCTCAGTGCAGCGGCAGACACAGTGGCAGCTCCAGCTGAGGCCAAGAAGGGGCTGCAGCTTGTAGATAAGCCCAGGTGTGAATCAATCCAAGGCCTGTCAGGCGCCGTCAAGGTTGAGGTGTTGATGGAGATCAAGCCTGGCCTTGTAGCCTTGGGGATCTTCAGCAGGTAGATACATCCCACTGCCCTCATGCACCTTTCATCCACTAACAGCCTTCCTCTGACTCATAATACTCCACTGTTCTCATGAAAAATGGCGGCATTGTTCTATGATGTAGAGATACAAATTCAGTCTTTACACTGTTACACATTGCTACAGCAGAGAGCATGCTCAGGCAGTCTGAATGACTCTGACACATTGCATGCCGCACTAGCTGAATATTGCATGAGAAGCTCTTATTTGGATTCTGAGAGTTGCCCTTCACATAATCGGTTTTGTGAAGAATTTCCTGTACAGCTGAAGAAGCGCTCTCTCGCTGTCGCTGATTCCCTCGCCTCTCTCTGGATGTCTGTCTCCTCCTTTGGATATGATAACATGGTGTGATAGTGCTTCGTCCCTGCAGCTACCAGGGGTGACAGGCAGTGAAGAATCTCTTGTGCCTGTCATCATGAATGGCAAACAGCTCCAGTGATAGAGCGAAGAAGAGCAGAGAGTTTGTCACAGAATGCGTGAGGGATAACCCACTGCCCTTTCTCCCTGCTCCCCCAAATAAATCCCTGAGTCAGGAAGTCTGTCTGGCCCACTCACATAGCCTCCAGGGGGCTGGCTGAGGGGGGCCGACAAACAAAGAGCCGAAGCGCTGACTCAAGCCTGTGCACTCACCCTGGGCCCACGTGTAGTAAGCCCTGCGGGGAGACGGGGAAAGCACTGCAGTCCACTCATGACAGATTCCTTTCACAGGTAGAGAAATGAGAGGATGTGGAGTGCAGACCTCAGTCCTGTAGGCTTGACACCTAACATAGGGCTGCCTTTGTCTCCCTGTGTGTTTGTAGGGATGATAGAAAAGGCCAGGTTGTGTGCAACTAGTTGAGTGTGGGCAGGAGAGGTCATTCCTTTTAACATCAATCTATTTGCAGCTCTGTTTGCCTGCCCACGTTCGACATTCCCCAATTGGACAACAGCTCTGATAGTTGCCCACAGGGCTCCATGATCAGTGCTCAGCATTTAGTTATATCATGCTCCTCTTTGCTTAATTCTCTAACAAACATCCTGTTGAGTCGACATTATGGATCATGCCTTCAGGGGCAGAGGGATGCCATCTAAACCTCTTTAGTGTCCCTCAGTGAAAGGTGTCATGCAAATGAAGTCTATTATCTGTGTCGTTACAACCACAGTCACTTCTACACTGTGGTGGTGACAGTGGAATAGAAAAGAGCGAACTGCTATAGCTGGTGGCACTGAATATGCATTGAGGAATTTTATGACCTCTTGTGTACAGATGAAGAATAGAGCCCGTGGCCTCTGCTCCCATGAGCTGCCTTTATGTTTTACAATCCAAAGAAACAAAGATGGCCCCTGGAGGGGTTCTCGGCACCGCTGAGCCTCACTGTGGCCTTCTATTCAATATGAAAAAACTAATAGCGGCTTAATCAGCGGTAGAAGGTTGATTTCCCCAAACACTGGTGCTGTATATTTTTAGAAACCGTCTCAAACAGCACCTCTATCCTTCTGATTGTCAATGGAAAGGACCAAGCTTTTATAGATGATGCTCAGATAACCACTGAGGATGAGGCCATTTTCAGGACAGGTGGTTCAGTGTTTACCTCATCACCCATAGCCTTAATTACTTGAGCATTTTAACTGTCTCTTTTTTTTACTAGGCTGCTGGCAAACCAAGACATATAGGACTAATGACACTGTTTAATCATTGTCAATACCTTATACATTATCAAATGTACAAAGTTAACCTTTGGCTTCCCTGTAGAATGATGCAATAAGTTAGTTATCTGCCACATTAAGAAGCATAATTCACCATATTCACAGGGCTTAATGTTCCTCTGTAGTCATGCTTAGTGTTGGAAGCTTAAATGCTGTTATAATGTTGTAGCTGTGTGCTTTTAGCTTGTCAAAGAAAAACTTTTACCAATTCCTGACTGATACACAGCTAATAAAGCCAATGGATTGTGAACATCCTGAGTTACATTCAGCCACATCGCAAGTTGAATAGATAACGGATAAACTACAGTCAAACAGCTAATGTTACTATCAGAAACAGAGTTGGTTTGATAGTCACTTTACTAAGGTATGATGAAAATTTCTATGGACTTCAGGTACTTTAAAGCAGCAGTGCGCTAGCTTGAGGCATCTAGACATTAGTTAGCTTATATTTCCATAGCTAAGAAGTTGCTGGAAGGGAATGTTAGCTTTTGATTTTGTATGAACAACATTATTTGCAGACTATGACGTTAGCAAGGAAGTGGCTATATTCCAACACAAGCTGGGGTGTTATGCTAACTAATAGTTTAACAGATAAGTTGATGTTGAAAAGTTTTTAAACATTTCCTATAGAATCATATGACACTTTTAAAAGATAATGTTAGCATTAAAGCACTCGCATCTGACAGGAATATTAGCTAGCAAAGCTAAATGGTGACGTTAGCTTTTGCCTGACTTTAGCTTACAGATAATCAGACGTTTGTTTTTATTGGAAATATGGACCAATGACCCTCTAGTTTTTGTATGAACACTGTCTTTTTAGTTGTTGGTTAATATGAAAGCATTAAATGATAATGCTTTGTAATATTTGCTACGTTTAAAAGACTTGAAACTTTGGGGGGAAAAGCGTTTTTACTGCATTTCAGCTTCCTCCTCCTAAACGTTATGACAGAGGAATGGTCAAGTGCTTCTAATGCTAATTCATATTTGTACTCTGAATGTTTTTGTTTTCTACACATGGTTATATTTTCACCTCAGCAGCCCATAGATCTTCAAAGAGTATTGGCAAGGATTAAGACTTGTTGTGTGGGCCATCAACCTTTTCTTGTCCAGTTGTCCAGTTGAGTCGGTACAAAGAGCTGTAACAAACTAAAAGTAGCATGGAGGATTGATCTTCTTTGGGTTTCAGTTGCTGCTTCCTGCATACACATCATCTTGAATGGAGAGGATTATTGCCTGTAATCGGTTCACGACCCAGCACGTGAGAGCCAGCTGCGGTGTGCTAAAAATCCCATTATCCCCATACGCTCTATGTGGCCCAGTCAGTGTAGCTGAGTATGTTTCTATGGTTGACTTTTATGAGTGTGTGATACAGGATAAACTGCTTAACTTGGAATAATGCGGTTGTAGTCGCTAATGTCTTGGTGGCTGTTCCCAGGGAAGCATTTCCGCATGCTGTGAGATTAGTGTTCCTTTTACTGTATACGTCCGTCATAAATAATAATCTCTAACTTCCATCTAAAGAAAAGTCGCTTCATCCCCTACTTCCAGATCTAAAGATGTAATGGTACAATTTTTTTCCTCCTGATACAGATTTCAATAAACACAAGTGAGTTTTAGTGATAACAGAAACATATTTTTGTTATCTCCCTGTAAGCCTTATATATCCAATTATGGATGTGTTTTTCCATTATTGTTGTATGGCCTGGCTTAGTACACTAAAGTGATTCTTACCTCAAACTAGCTGGGTATACCTGCAAATAAGTTAAGCTAACATTAGCCAGGGTCCAGTTAGCGGCCCTTCCTGACATCCTGTGTTTGCCAAATACCTTGGAACTACTGGATTTTAATTATCTAGATTCTCACTTTGAAAAATACAGCGTTAAACTAGAAATTACAGACAAGAATTTATGACACTTTCGCTAACTTTGGCTTTGGCTAGCTTTTTACCCTTTTAGCTAGAAGTGCACTGTTCCTTCTTTTTCCCTTTCCTGTTGTAATTCTCTAAAAGAGTAGATCCCAAAAGACATGATATATTATTGCTGTGTCGGCTAATATGGGTAGGAAGACAGAAGTGATTATTTGTGGGGTATTAAATTGTCTGTGATTGGTGTGTTGACTCGCTAGCTTACCTGATACCACATTTAAAAAACAAGTTGAGCTAAACGTGTTCGCTAGCAGCCATTGTTGACAGCCATTGTCTGATATCGGACTAACCCTAATTTTTGCTTTACACATTTTTTTGTCTTTGTTAATTGATCAATTACCTAGATTTTGATTGAAAATCACAGCATTGAAATTATTCACTAGAAACAAGGATTTCTGACGCTTCGTTAGCTTTGACCAAAATTGCACTTTTAGCTAGCAATTCAGCTGTTCTTCTTTGTTCTTATTTTCTAGTTATTCTCTAAGAAAGTAGTTCCTATTGGGACATTCATTTAATATTCATGCTTTGTAAGCTAATGTTTTGGAGAAGAAGGACTAGTAAATTATATTTTTCATAGATTTGTTGACGAGCATACCTGATACCGCATTTCAGGCAGCATCTGAGGCGTTAACTTCAAGCATAATCATGTCAGAACAACTCTACCCAGATCATGTCCATCACCTGGACAGTACACCTCATTTCGCCTGACTTGGACCCCCTATTTTGCTCTGTTTTTTTATTGATTTGAATGTAGATGAAGGATTAAGAAACACATGTAAAAAACCTCCTCCCTCTGTGTTCTGTCTCTCTGGACAGCCCACTGATTAATCACTCCCAAATGTTCTCCACAGCCTGCGGGCCTGTTTGTTGTGATAGCCTCTGTGTGGAGAAGTGCAAATAAATAATCGCTAGGTGTCTTATTCTGGCAGCGAGTGATTAATGAAGCAGAGAAGTGGAGCAGAAGTGCTCTGGCTTTCCTTCTCTCTGACTGCCTCTAACACACTCATCATTTTCTGAAGTTATGCTTCTTTCTGATATGATGTGATGTATTAATCCAAGAAGACGTATTCAATCAGGGAGGCATGGCGTGTTAATGATAGCACTCATTTGTCTCTTGTATTTCAAACAGTGTGTCTCAACTCTGTGCTAAACTGATTTCTGAGACAGATATGAGACAGTGCCAAAATTCATTTTGGCCTCCTCAGAGCAGGACAGCCTTCCTGAGGTTTTCAGGGGAAGACGTGGGTGGGATGGTGGGTGAATCTGAGTTCAGCATGTGCGTTCAGGGTGGGAAGTTATTCCAGATTCTCCTCAGCCTGGGAGAGGAGTGTAAGCAGAATACCTGAAGCAGTTTCTGAGGTGCAGAGAGAAAATGCCCTGGAAGAGATGAAAGCAGCTGTTAATCTCTGTCAGCAATGCCAGGAGTGGGGAGTCTGCAGTCTACGGAGCAGGGAAGAACATGTCTTCATTATCGTCTGTCACCCATCAGCTGAAGAGGGAATTTTCTCCCTCGACTTATTTTCTCTGCCCAAACAAATTTGACGTAATAGCTGAGCATTTTCTTCACTCACACCCAAAGCTGCAATTTACTTGAAGCCTCTTCTAAACTCGCTGGGGTCAATTGCTACAGATTTTCCTTAGAGGACCTATTGACTCTTCTAGCAGGTATATCCAATTCTTTCCTCCAGGGGTCTTAAAGTAGCCCCTTTATCTCATTGACTTACAAATAGGACCTGCAGAGTCAATGCCTTCTGCTGTGCTCACCTCTCAATGTCTTAATGCTCAAGCTAGTTGAGGCCATATCAGCAAAATGTGATCCTGAATACTCAGGGAACAATAACACATACTCAAATTAGAATCATAGCTCCTAGCTTTCATTCTTTGGTTTGCTTTCTTTGTTTGTCTTTAGCCCCCTTTAAGCCCCTAATTTAGCAAGAGGGCTTTGTTGCCTTTCACTGTGGGGATGGGGGGAAACTAGCGGATGTTTGACTGGGACGTGGGTGTTGGTTTGGAGACGTGGTGCTTAATAGGCAGAGTATTAAACACAACACCGGATGTCAGTGTAACCACAAGGACGGTTAGTCACACTCTCCTGTGGTGTGTTCCTCCACCAATTATATTCCCTCCATCATTAAGAGTTAAACTGCCTTTTGGGAATCTTTTCCCTCTTGATCTGATGTCCAAAGGGACAGAAGATAAACCTGCTTGGCGTAGTATCTTTGATATTTCATGAAACTGTCTTCTATCATTGTGTTGGTACAAGCCAAAGCTTAAATCTACTGTTGCTTACCAGGCTGTAGCACCCAACCAGGCTTTCTTGAATATTGATGAGTTTTTTCACTTTTTGATGCCAACTGTTCCATTTATTCTTGGCCGACTGGGGATTCCCATCTTTGGGAATAAAGCAATTCCAAGCTGGCAGTGGCACATCCCCAACGATCATTTTTTCCTGTTTCTTTCTCAGGCAGAAAATGATTTACCTCTTCATGGACAGCGCCTCGCTGGCACAGCGCCAAGGCCCACTGATCGAAGTGAAGACTCTGCTTTACACCCCTGCAGCTCCCCCTCTTTCTGCCTCTTGTCCTTCCTCCTCTCACAGACTATATTTGGAGATTTTTTTCTTTCATATTTGATTTTTTTTATCACTTTCGTTTCCTCAAAACTGCTTTCTTGCCTGCTCCCCTCTTGCACTCCTTTTCTTTCTTCCCCTGCACTTCAAATGATCCCCCGTTATTCAAGCTATTCTCCAGAGGACACCCTAATTCCCCCCGTTTTCCACCTCAGTCGACACACCGTTTCAAAAGACTTTTGAGGAGACCATGACGAAACAGGTTTACAAAGCCCGGGTAGAATTTAGGATTTTATTTATGGAAAGCTGTGTGTGTGTCTTTCTCCCTTTGACAGAAGACATCTTCTGAATCTGCTTTATGACATAAATATGACAAATCAGTTGAATAGGAAGACATCATTTTAGGTGGGTAATATTTTCATTTCCTTCCTGACAGCGCATTGTGTTCACAGGTGTCACATGAATGTATTTGGCCTTAGCTAATTGGCTGAGGATTGGTGCAGTGAAGATGTGTGTGCCGCCTCAGGCTGTCAGAACACAAATGATGCCCCATTTGGTGTTTTGTGTCCAAGGCCAGACACTGACGGAACAAAAGCCTTGTTGAACACCTTGTTGGAACAAAGAGACTTTCTTTAAGGCCTTGGTGCAACGTGTCTAGAACATGCCGGCTAACTGGACATCACACTCATTGCTGTGTGATTTAGCCCGGATCTGTTTTATTTATTTCTGAGGATTTATAGGAAGTGCATAAATCCTTGCCTGAAGGTGTTTGGACCACTTTCTGCAAACTGCAGTTGTGTTAACCGACACAGGAGGGGCAGGAGCTCCCTGCTCAGTCTACCATTAAAATAACCGAGCGGGCAAGGAAACAGGCTGGCAGTTAGTTTAAAGCTTCAGAGCTTTGGGTTGATAAGATTCAACCGACAGACAGATAAGCCTGCTGGTTCTCTCTTCCATTTTAATGCATCAGCTCAAAGAGGGGAAACACATTTTTCAAAATGACTTGGAAGATCTGGGTTTTAGTTGATAGTTATCTTAATCTGATTTTTTTTATAAAACCAGGCTGCACAGTAGCAATTTCTGTCCCTGTATCTCCCAGTCAGAGCTTATTTAGCAGCTCCTGTGAGGTAAAAGTGCACATTTGGGCTACATTAACATTTGCCGAACCATTCTCAACATGTGCAGGATGCTGCACTCTCAGGTTTTACTTGTTTTGAATGATTTAGGATAATGGAGAGGAAGTGAGAAAAACTAAATGAATGTTTATACCTGTGGTCCCTTGATTGCAGGGGGGCTTCAGAAAGGAGACAGGCTCACTACCAGACTAAACCTCAGCGCCACACAGGATGCTAGCTTTGTTATACATTCAGCAGCCTGTTCCCCTATTAGCGTCCCCATGAGCATGCTCTGTCTCAGGTAACCTGAATCCACATATTTCTTCAGTTATTTTAAGAGTTGACCCTATGTGGAAGCCCTTAGCTTAAAGTGTTGGGATGATGCATGTATTTATACATGAATGGCCATAGATCTGTAGGATTGTGACACTCACTCAGACAGAGTTTGACCCTTTTAGACTCTATTACTGCACCAAAAAGTATTTTATTGTGTGGAAGCATTTATCTTGTGCTTAATAATTGGCATCCTGGCCTGGTGAGTAAATCTCATGAGGGTGGGCCTTCTCGCTGCCAGGGCTGCTTGGCAGAGTATGACATCATCTCCCCTGAATTTGTGTGTGTTTAAGAGCTGATGTCATGGTTGCTTAATCACCACTGAAGCTGAACGGAGGCTTGGTCAGGCTGCTAGCGGCTTGGGACCAGAGCTTTGAGGCCGCTTTTTTTGAAAGCCAAACCAAATTTGTCCAAGAGAACACCACACAGAAACTGAACTGTGGAGGCCGATTATTCGTCTGCTGCTCCTGCTTTAACTTATACAGTAACTCTCTGAGAGTGGGATCTCGGTGAGTAGATTTATGGTATCCCCCACACCTTTGGGGCTGTTTGATCGTGTCAAGGGCAGCCCATCAATAAGACTGTGTGTACTGATTTTAGCTCTGGGGGGCTTTCCAATTGATTTCCTTATGACTGAAAAACATAGCACCTTACCTAAAAGACCAACACACATCCAGCCCAATCAATCATCAACATCTGCTGACGTTGTGTTTTTGGGCTCCAGCACCTAACGACAGCCACGTTTCATGCACCTATTTCCACTCTGAAAATCTCTCAGATGCCTTTAGTCCAGGATAAATTATGAATGTCTGTGCGTGACTCATTGTGCAGTATTCATTATCTTTGCATGGTGTTGAGGCTGGCTGGATCCCAGTATTCCCTGCTCCATTCATGAAGAGCTACGCTGCGCGGCTAATCAGCAGCATTGTGAGGCAGGACTCGCTGTAGGGAGGAGGTAAAACAGTCTGATATCAGCTGCACTGATCGCATCGCGGCATGAATGGCCAGAGCTGCCTTATCTTGTCTGCAGAGAGAAAAAAGTAGAATCACAGAAAGGGAATGTCAAGGATGGTAAATGTGGCCAACATGATAATTAGCCACAGAGAGGGGGCTACCTAAAGAGCCGTATAGCTGGCCTCGGAGAACAGAGACAAATTTGCACAAACAAGCTAATGGGCGCGGCAGCTAATGATTCTCCGGGGCGGAGGAGTTTCTCTTGTTAATTTGACAAAGCTTGAAAAGAGAGCTCGAGCGAGTATTGACAGCAGGCCAGAGAGAAGCTTTCAGAGCATCAGGTAAACACAGCTCCTCCTCCCTCTCAGACATTGACCTCTCTGCTCTTACCTCACTGTCACTGAGGACAAAATCGAGATGTCCTTCCTTGAACAAAAGGCACTGAGAGACCTTTTATTTTAAACGACCCTTGGTTTTACATATGTCTTGCTCTGGCTCATTTATATATATGACAATCATTATCTGTCCCTGAGGTCTGTTCATAAGGAGACAGTGATGGAGCTGAAAGGCTATCAGGACAGTACCAACTGTGCCTGTTTCTCATTATGAAGTCATTTATGATGCACAACACTCAAAACCACAATGAGGGCTCTATCAATACTGGCTGCGACCAATACCTGATTGCATTGTTCCTGGTTTAAAGGGGTTTAGTGTTGAAGTTACATGTAGCTTATCTCTAGTGACAGATTATGTATAAAAATTCAAACCTCCAGGTGTAGTATTTGGGTATTTCTGGTACGGTTGTGGTCTCTGTTTGTAGAAGGAGTGTCGTCCAATTAACAACCCAGTTGTCTGTTTTGCAATCCTGGACATATGTGTATCAACAAACAACCCATTCTTTAAAGTTATATCTTTGGGGGCATTTTCACCTTTAATGGACAGGATAGCTGAAGAGAGACAGGGAATGTGGGGAGTGGAGAGTTTGGGAAGACATGCAGCAGATGGTCAAAGCCAGGAGTCAAACCTGCCACCGCTGTGACGAGGGCTATAGCCTCTGTATATTGGGTGCATGCTTAAACCGCTAGGCCAATTGCGTCCCAAACAATCCTGTCTTAACCATCATCTCTTAACACCAACTCCATCTTTGCTTCCTAAGTTTCTTGCCGGTCTGTAAATTATGCAACCGTGTCAAAAGACAGTCCTAGCAAGGAATTCTTTATCGCTAACTGCTAGCTTAACTGGAAGCTTTGAACAGTTGTCCGTCACTCCAAAAATCCATAATGTCCTCCGACAAAAGGTTCCAATATTGAATGCAGAAAACCTTCAGATGTGGCAGTGTGTCCAACTGGGACCTTAGTTTGCATAGACCCCCAAAAATCTGATTTGTCACCCCAATCAGCCACCCAATAGTCTTTGACCAAGGCTGTTGAAATACCCAGACAGAGATAACACTTTAGTTTAATCAACTTGTTTGGCTCTTTTTATGTCAATGTAACTCTATCTTTAGAGATACAAGATACCCCCCCATCCTTCCCTTCCCTTCCCTTCCCTTCCCTCATCTGAGTTTGGCCACCCCAGACTGTAAGGTCTGGACACACCCCTGTTTGGGAGCCTTAGCCTCTAAAAGAAGCCCACCTCTGATAAATAAATGTGACCACCCGGCAGGAAAGCAGAGGTAGGCGTGCTGTGGCAACGAGAGAGTTAAAGGTTATGTGATATATCAAAGCGCTTCATTACTGTACTCCACTCACCAACGAGGTGGGCAGAGATGAGTTTTATTTTCTGTTTTTTGTGCCTCCATTTTTAATCCATCAGAGTTCATAGAAGGGGCACTGTGTCAGAAGGAGAGAGGCACAGAGTGCTTGCTGTGTGTTTGTGCTGAATGTACTTTCATCTGGAAAGTCTCACACCCACTCTGTCTGCCGATATGTTGTAGTAGGCACTCTGAAGCCAAAGCAGCAGCCTTTTTCAAAAGAGACTGGCTGGACGGGGGGCTGAGAGGGCTTGCTGGTAAATTGGCAGCCGGGGGAATACAGGGTACTCTCACCCTGGTGCTCGCCCACTCACATGCTTTCATTCCCCTTTTTTTTACCCTTGACCATTGACTGACTTCATTCTCCACAATGGCCAGCATAAATCTGCCTTTCTAAGACGTCATCTGTTCATTGTCCGTCCTCTCTCTCTCCATCCCTCCCTCGCATCCACTCTTTTTTTAATCTCTCTCAGCTTTGCCGTTAAGTCAGAGCATCGCTCATTCAAGCAATCCATCTCTCTGCGATTAAGTATATCCTTCCTTATCAGTGTGTCACTCCTTATGATTAATAACACGTTCATTCTTCTGGCTAATTACATCCTTCAACAAAGGCCAAAAGAAAAACACAAACGTGCAAAAGTATACACACATGCAGACACACACTCACACACACACTTGGGCTCATGCATTCATGCACTGTAGGCATACTAACCAAATCTGTTTGATGTGTGGGACCCTAAAAGAAGAGAAGGCTCCTGTATGCATTAAGTATTCATGTGACGTGTGGTGGGGTGCGTGCGTTTGTGTGTGTGTGTGTGTGTGTGTGTGTGTGTGTGTGTGTGTGTGTGTGCGCGCGCGCGTGCGCGTGTGTGTGTGTGGTACAGACACACAGAGAAAAGGAGAGTACTCGCAATTTGCGCCGCAAGCAGCCAGCAATCGAGCGCTGACACCTCGTCTGGCAGTCGGAGGGAAAAGGGGCTGGGCCGAGGAGAGACAGAGAGAGAGGGAGAGAGAGAGAGAGGGATAGTAGACTGGCTGGGAAGAGAGAAGGGAGTGTGTGTGTATGTGTGTGTGAGAGGGAGAGAGAGACACGGCAGGACAGCTGCCAGCATTTCTGCGATAGCAGGAGAAGGACAGAGAGGCGGAACAGGAGTAGGAATTCTCCTCATTCTCAGCCACCCAAGGAAATCTTCCAGCCCCGGCCAGGCGTGTGGATTTTCTGCCCCTCCTCTTGCATGGAAGGAGCAGAGACTCTTGGAAGGACCTGGGCATCTGGACCAGCAGACACACCACAGTGGATTTACTGAATGAGAGATGCAGCCTGTGGGATAAACGCAGAACTGGATGAGAAAAAAGAAGTGGAAAACAGAGTTAAAGAGCAAGCTTCTGCTGGGTTTTTTACGTCTCTGAACTGAGGCTGAACTTTTTCTTGTGAAGAGGCATGGAAAGAGTCAGAGGTTTTTTAGTAGCACATGAAAAGAGGGGGTGCTCTTTCTCCTCCTGACCTCTACCCTGAGAATCTCTGTGGACTACCCTCACTGTGAACCTACTGCTTTTTCCCCTGCAGGGCACCCAGCCTGTCTGCGCACCTCTACCTGTCCCCAGTCTACACCACTACTACGCCTCCCACGCCTCCTCTTGGTTCTCCCTCCGCCCACTCTGCCTCTTAAAAACCTCGGTGAAATCAAGTGGAACCTCGATGATTGCGATCGCAGCAAAAAGGACCCCTGTGCCCCTACTAGCGAGTTGCCCCGCCTCGCTCTGTGACTCTTGGCGACTGTGCCGGCGTATCCAATGTGCGAGTAATGGAGAACAGTGACAACACAGACATGGACCTCAAAGTTGAACTCTATCAGTTATCTGTTCTTTGACTATTAGCATAAAGCAGATAATGGATTGGAAAGAGCTGTAAGTACATGGTGCATGTTGAAATACACCTTCTGCTCAGATTGTTTGGAGCGGCTTAAGTGTGTGAATATTTACTAAAACTTATTCAGGTTGATGTCAGGTGTTCTGCTTCTCAGTGTGCACAGAAACATCTTCATTAGCATGGAGATTGGGAGTGAACAGGTGGACAAGCTGTTGTGGGCGAAGAAATCTGAGCCACTCTTAACCGCCCATTTTCCCTCCACTGATCATAGAGTTGCACAGAGAGCGAGAGATAAAGAGGGAGGGAGAAAGTGACAAGCAATTAATTTCCCTGTGTACTCGTGGTTGAGGTTGAGGCTGAAAAAGCAGCAGTCTCCTCCTTTTTTTCTCTCCTTTCATTGAAGAGCACATGTGCACCAATCGTTATTGTGCAGCTTGAATTAAAGCTCAAGGTTACAGGCTCAGTTTTATTCTGTGAGCACAATTATAAATCAGTCAGGGGCTCTAACTATCCCTCATACTGACTCCTGATGTTTGATTAATGCCTCGGCTGGAAGAAAAAGAGAGACAGAATGAGGTAGAAGAGAGGAAGCAAGGGACAGAAACAGAGAGACAGGGCGCATTTATCTTGAATGAACCCTGCAGATCTGGCTCGTACACACACATGTAGCCGCACACAGCCACGTGTACTCTGCTGTAGTTTCCCCTTTCTTTCCCTCCATCTCACAGTCATCTATTCCATCTCATTTTTTCTTCAGTCACACGATCCGTCTCGCATGCTATCACACATAGGCAGCTCCCCAGGGAGAGCCTTCTCCTGTAGCCTTCTTGGATGCAATAATTATTCCATCAGCCGGCAGTGTGTTCCCTGATTGTGCTCTTGGGCTGTCGCTGCAGGGGGGCGTACAGTGGAGAGGGGAGTGTTGAAGGAGAGGGGGGCTGGTTGTCACTCCAGGACGCAGTGGGAGGAAGAGGGGAAGGCGGGGTTGTAGTTTTTGGCATTAGCCCACCAAGTTCTGTCCGAAAGCGCTCATAGCTGGACTAATGAGCTCAGGCTGGGCTATTAGGAAGCTCCCACTCACCAGGACGCACATGGATCTATTCCTTTAAGCCCTTTTTTCTCCCTCTCTTCTTTTTTTGCTTCTTCTACAATCCCCCACTCTGCAGATTTCTCATCTTTTAATCTCCAATTTTCCTTCCCACATGTTGACAACCACCCCTTTGTCCTCCCTGTGTTTCTCAGAAATCCGACTGCTCGATTGAAACCCTTTGAGTGCATTTGAATTTCCTCTGAGTATTACTTTTCCTCCCCTGACCTTGAGTTTCCAGCTGAGATACAGTGTTAGCTGATCCTGGGCGATGTGATGCCATCTCTGGAACCACTCTAAGTCTGGTCTGATTCCCTGCAGACCGTGCAGAGATATCTGTGCTGCCTCTCGAGCTGCAGAAGTTCAGACGAAAGAGAGTGCAATTGCCTGACTCAGTTGGCCCTGTGACCAGTTTATGTCTCCTCTGCACTGACTCTTGGAGACATGAAGCCAGGATGACAGTGGATTTTAATTAGAGGACTGTCAAAAAGCTGGCTTGAGTTACAGCAGAGGGTTGTGTAGGCGCTAGCAAAGCAGAAACTCAAGCTTGTGTAATGTAAATGATTAAATGTCCCAACATATGAGGTTAGCATACTCTGTCATCACTGCTTAACTTACATTACGTAGACATGTCTATATCCCAGAAGGCAGTGATTCAGCTGAACTCACCTGTCACATCTGTGACAGCTGTTTGGTTTTTGATGAAGATAAATGCATGCATTCTTTGCCTTCTTGCTCTGACAGCCTGCACTCGGCTCCTGACAAGCAGCGGATGCTTGGTTATTCCTTATTCTATGGATTTGTAGTTTCAAAGAAAATCAGACTACAAGAGAACTGTGCGTGCACTAGTTGAAGTGGAGTTCTGAGGCATTATCTCTCTTGGTAGGGGAGTTTGAGTTGGAAGAGAAGCAGTTGTAGAGTGGGAAATTGTCGATGGTAGTGGCACAGTGCAGCTCTCCTGCTGACTTGTATTTCATCAGGCAGCAAAAAGGAGCGAGTTGACCTTTATTTTGTAGTTTCAGCGTGTGATTTGTAAAAGCCTTTTCAGCTCACCCTTAAAAAAATGTCACAGTAGACATTTAAAATCAATAACCTTTTCTTGGTTGCCACCAACCCGGAAGAAAACCTCACCTGAGCAAAAAAATATTTGCTTATGTTTGATCTTTATGGAGCAGTGGTTTTCCTATAATCTCCAATCTGTTTTTCCTTCTCTTTTCAGGGCAGCACAGAAACTGAACCTTTCATCCAAAAGGAAGAAGCATCCGCCCTCACTGCTCCACCCACAGGAGCCCTCCATTTACCCAACCAACTTCAGCGGGATCCTGCAGGTCTCGCCACCCCCTGCTCCACCATGCCTGCTTCGAGCTGTGTCCAAAGTTAAAGAGAACCCAGGGATGGGGAAGGTAAGACCAGACTTTTTTATACACTGAATTGAACTTCAACTTTATTGTACCATAGGGGAAAATGTGTCCTAAAGCAAAGTAACAACCAGAAAACATGTGTAAAACAGAGGCACACAGACTCAGGTCCAAAAACCATGGTAAAACACATAGATGCATGAATGCACCAGTAATGACAGGATGCTTTATACATGCAAAAGTTTCATTAAAATACTATAAGTAATGAGAAGAATACTCAATGCCTTTTAAGTCTAGGCTTTGCAGAACAAATGCATCATTTTCTCCCCCAAAACCCCCACCCTACACAAACCTATACAACTACAGAGATACACACAGACCCCTATATGAAAGGGAGAATGCAGGGTGGCGACAAACTGGTCCACAGGCAGCGTGCCGTCTGGTCCAGTCCACGCAGATGTAGTCTGATAAGCCTGCAGGAATGCCATGAATTCACTTAGTTTGTGAGAGTCCAGCATTCCTGTCTCTGAACACAGAAAGACTCCGAAAACTATAATTCACAAATCCCTGCTCACGTTAACAGCAGGATGTCTAATTCCATTTTAGGTACAGGGTGTGATGATGAAAGTCAGGCGGTCATTAAACAAAGCTGTACAAACACATCGCTCTTCCTCTGTGGTTTATTGGGTATTGTTTGTCTTTGCTGGCGTCCTGTATTTATAGAGCAGAAGAAGTCCCCCCAAACAAGATTAGATCCCACCTGGATAGGAAGTGCTTGGATCTGCCGCCAGGTATCAGGAGGGCTGAGACCTTGTACATATTGTTGATCCCTTTGTAAAAAAGAAATGTGACATTAACAAGTCTATTCAAGCCCGCACCTGAAGTTAACTGTTATCTGTGCGGAGGTTTAAAGTGGAAATCAAGATTTATGACATTGTTTCTGACCTCTAATGCCAGATAACTTATTATAAAGCAATAAACCAACCAGTTTTTATTTATACAACATCAAATCACAACTAATGTTATCTTATGACACTTAACATAAAGACCAAGTAGTATTCCTTGTAAAAATTTTAGAGTCCCAACATTTATCCACAACGAGCAAGCACTCGACAAAAGAGGCAAGGAAAAACCTCCTCTTTACAGGCAGAAACCTCAGGCTCATCCTAATCTCTGTTATACAGATTATACATAAATATGTAGAATCTCTACCCAGGGGTCTGGATTTGTAGTTTGTTTATAGTCTGAGGAGTATTGACCATCTATGTATCGGCAGGCTTTAGTGTATTCAGGCAAAACAGTCTGCGTGGAGAGCAAAAGCAGGTGTGTCTGTGTCTGGTTCACCACCTCGAGCTGAACCAGACACGGTGCAAGGGCTGGGCCAAGAAAGTGTGATCGGTGAAAAGAGAGAAGTGAATAAAGAACAAGCAATCACAAATAGCAACACAAATAACAACAGATAGTAGAGCATGATTGAGCAATGCTGTTATAATAGTGGATGTGACTCATAGTAATGACAGCAGTAATACTTTCCCTGTTTCTTTGTCCCGTCTTCCTCTTTGCTTGCGGGATCACAGTTGTTGTAGCATTAGAAATAGCTTGAATGGTTTCTTTCTCCACATCTGTTTCTTATTGATTCAGCCCCAGACTTGAGTGAATGTCTTGTTTCCATCAACTGAATGTGGGTCACTTCCACTTTTCCACTTTTGACCTCGGGACTGTCCTCTCAGCCACAAACAGTGGAGTGGGTGGAGGAATGCCAAGCCACACTAATGGGTTTTGCGGGGGGATCAAGGGACAGAGAAACAAGGGCCATTAGCACGGACTCTGAGGTGTGAAAATACTGTAGCCAATCCTCTGTAGCCTCCAGTATCTGATCTCTGCCAACATAAATAAAACTGAGACATTAGCTCGCCGAGTAGCCTCTTGTCTGGTAGACAGAGCCTCAGCAGTCTTATGTTGGAAGCTCGGCTTAAATGTCACAGCAAATGTAATTTACTCAACATATGCACACGTCAGTCACGATAACCGCCCCCCTGCAGAGTATAAACAGGGTTCACACTTGGCCTGCAGAATGCAAGATGGATTCACTCACTGAAAGAAAGGGATTTCTTGTGGCATTGTTTCAGAGGGCTGGTGTCTGGATATGTAGCAATATTTATATACTAGTCAGGGGAAGAATGGGCCTTTTGTGTAGCCATGAACACAAAGGAGAGTCCCAGGCTGAGTGGAGCAGTCAAAAAAGGAAAGGGAGTTTATTTTAAGGTTTTATTTCAGTGCCTGGGAGGCATCACAGGTGCTTTTGTAAGGAGCTTTGAAATGGCTCAGGATTGATTTCTCTATCACATATACTGTAGGATATAGAAAGTGTTCAGGTGATATAATGCAAGGTGTAACACAAAACATTTAGGGACCACTATACATATCCCGAGGGTCGTTTATATTTACTGTCAGAGAGGCTTTGGAGGTATGGTAAAGGCGTATTTCTGGCCATCAGATTGCAATATAGAGGTGTCAGAATTTCAAAAGGTGACTCTAAATAGTGGTGTCATGTAGCAAAGCATGCACCATTATGACCACACCTTCATAAAAAGCCACATACATTGCATCCGAAAAGTAAGGTAGAGGCAGAAAATGGTGAAATATCTTCGGCTTTGTTTGTAATGATGCCACCAAACACAACCTTGAGAATTTACCTCACCCCAGCAGCCACAGGGATAATGTTCAACGTGAGCAGGCTTGTCCGAGAAGTGCCAAATCAACACAGTATGAAATGAGCTGCCGTGTAGTTTGTATATCATGCAGGCGGGATGAACTCTACCAAGACCTGTGGAATGTGTTAAGACTGCATGTGTGTCAAGCCCCAAATGCAACAGGGTGGGTTTGGAGCTGCCATTTTTTTTCCAGGCAACAGAGGAGAGGAGAGGAGAAGAGAGGAGGGAGGTAAAGGAAGGAGGAAGAGTGTGTAGGTGGAAAAAGAGGGGGGCCATATGCTCCTTCACTCCCATGGTGGCGAGCCGCTCCCGGTCCAGAAAAAACAAACCCCGCCTGAGGGATAATCCCTCAGCGTGGCGCTTCACACATTAATTTCCACCATTTTCTGCTCAGATTTTCAATACACACCTTGCTGCCTTTAGCTGACACCATTAGGCGATGTGTTGACCCATTGGGTTCGCCAGTCGATGTGAGACTGAGGGTTTCCATGGTAACCTTCAATGTCCATCAACTCTGACAAAGTGGACGTGATACAAATGCACAAAGCTGCCATTGGCTCAGTATGGATCCTAACCTATAATCTTAGCGCCTGGGGTTTATTCTTTTTCGCTTTTTTGCGACAGCGCTGTGAGTAAAAGATGTTAAGTGTCGCCGTGTTTTTTTATTATTCTGTGAGGACCAGAAGCACTCTCACATTTTAGTCGATCTGTGAAATTTTCACCCAATATGTATCCTTTCTCGGTTCTAATCCACCGCTATTCTCCCTGTCTTGTCCTTCTCCGTCCGTCCTCCTGTGGTTTAGGTGAAAGTGATGATGCGTATCTGCCCGTCTCTGGAGGCTGCGGACTCCTCAGAGTCTCAGTCCTTTCTGAAAGTCGACAGCAGGAAGAAGCAGCTGACCCTCTACGACCCCGCGTCCAGCCCACACTCCGGTTCAGGACACAGGAGATCCGCCACCGTGGCCGTCCCAAAGATATTCGCTTTCGATGCTGTTTTTACCCCGGATGCCTCACAAGTAAGAGCCAGCAGGGCTTGTGTTTGTGTGTGTGTTTTTTTTAAGGTGTCAAGGAGGAATTCGGCCTCTGAAAGGCAGAAGGACATCTTTATGTTTGCTGGGTGTGGCTGGGGGCTTAGAGAAAAAATGCCTGTCTTGGGTCAGGGGGCATTCTTACCAGTGTGGGCCTAACAGCTGGGCCTTTTAAGCCCCCTGGGGAATGACTTGAATCCACTCTAGTTATATGTAACCTCTCCTTTCATAGAAGAGCTATATCTAACCTCAGCCCTCTGCAGCCCACAGCAGGCATACCCACAGAGATCAAAGACAGAGGTCAGCCGTATGTTTACTATACGGTGACTCCAGAGCAGACCAGTTCTTCTCTCTCTGCAGCTTTAAACAAACACAAAGTCTTTTAATGGAATGATTGGATATGTCAATCACTGCAAAATTACCTAAAAGTATGAGGTCAAGTATTTTCTGCATTTCCCTATGGTGCTGTAAACAATAAATAGCAATGAGGGCAGGGGAGGTTGTCATCACGGGTGTATGACAGAGTTCCAGTAGCGGTGAAAGCCTCAGATCTTCTATCATACCACCTACTTCGAGCAAGTATTTCCTTAAGTAAGCTGCTGATAGCTGGAGTCTAAATGTTGCTACTGCAGAGCTGAGGCCAGTGCTGCTAGATTGTGCCGCTGGGACAGCACTGCTGGTGGCTAACAGTAACAGCAAGCTGTTCTGCTGTTAGAGGCCTTGTTTGCTGTGTGATGTATGGGGAAGGGGCCTCTGCTGCAGAAGCACGGCCCCAGAGGAGCCATGCTGAAACAGATTGCAAAAATGAGCCGCACGTTGCAGCACACATAAACACTCATACTCCTGAGTGATGAAAAATACTGAAAATATTAATGGGATTTGGTGGAACCAATGTTGAATAACTCTGAAAAAGTGTTCACTGCAGAGAATATCCGTTAGGTTTCATTGTTCTCAGTATGCCCGTCCTACTTGATGTTATTTCTTTGATGTGGCTATTTGTGAATTGACTATAAAAGGGGCTGTCTTTGTGTGTTTTCCACAGGCTGAGGTGTGCTCAGGGACAGTAGCCGAGGTCATCCAGTCTGTGGTGAACGGTGCAGACGGCTGCATCTTCTGCTTCGGCCAAGTGAAGCTCGGTAAGCTCCTCCGCTGGCAAGAGATTAGAAGAGAGCCATTGTTAGCCCAAGAAAATTCTCATTGCTCTTTGTTAGCTACACTTGATGTACAACAATTGGCTTAGCTGCGCACTGGGGTGAGTCAAGGAATAGGAGACTGGAGAGTAGCAGTGGGTAGTGAGTCTGGGGTGGGGGTGAGGGCTAAAAAAAGTGCTGCATCCAGGCTTCAGGGCTCAGTCTGTAATTAAAATCTTAGTAATTGGCCCGGCCAGTGCTCCCAGGCTGACGGGCCTACTCTCCGTTTTGCTGCTGCTTCCACTACCTGTAATTCTCTCCAGAATCATGCTTCTGGAATGGGTCCTTGGATTACTACTTTTTGATTCAGCATACACTAGATGATGCCTCCAGAGCCCCACATCAGCCATATTACACTTTTTCATCAGTGTTTGTTTACCTGGTTACCAAAATAACCCCAGGAAAAAATATCATCTGCTAGTGTTACTGTAAGATACTAGATGATAAGATGCAATATGATTCTATTTGATAAGGTACAGTATAATACAATAAGATATGATAGAATTTGAAATGGTATGGTCAGACCAAAAGATATGGTTAAGTATGATAGGGAAGGATACAATACTTTAAAACATGATATAATAAAATACTATATGATAGGATACAATTGGATATGGTACAGTGTTGAATGCTGAACTAGATGCAATAGGATATGAAACTATATGATAGGTTTTGAATGAATATAATACAATATGATAGAAAAAGATATGATTCAATATGATATAGTACAGTGTGATACAATACAATGAAATATAAATAACAGTACAATATGATAAGATATTAAACGGTTTGATACCATACGTAAAGATACCACACAGTATGATAGGATATTAAATGATATGATACGATACGATATGGTATGATACGATACAATTCAAAATGGTACAGGATGATCAAAACAATATGTTCTGATATGATATTATACAGTATGATTAATTACGGTATACAGTTTGATATGATACGCTACAGTAGGATACAACAAGATACGATATGATATACTGTACGATATGACAGGACAAAGTACGATACGATATGACACGCTACAGTAAAATACAACACGGTATGACACGCTACAGTAAAATACGATACGATATGACACGCTACAGTAAAATACAACACGATATGACACGCTACAGTAAAATACAACACGATATGACACGCTACAGTAAAATACAACACAGTATGACACAATATGATAAAACTCTATACGATACAATCAATACAATACGTTCATCTATGATACAATACACTTATAGTCATGCTGCAAAACTGTGTCTTTGTGCTGAATGCTGCATAAATTTGTCTCAAACATTCAACAGCAGCCAACATGTAAACAGAAAAGCATGTACTAATGATGTCTCCAACTGATTTCACATCAGTCATGATGAACATGTCCTGCATAATACACAACAGTGATAAGTGAAAGGGATAAGAACACCATCAAGCTTTTCCTTTTGTCAACTTCAGACAGCTTGTTAAAAGAAGTCAATGTAGTTTGAATGTAAAGTAAGTGTACCTGGCTCGCTCACACACATCTGTATTTCCATCTCAATCCCCCTCTCCGTCTCTCTTCCACACATCCCCAGGCAAGACATACACCATGATTGGCAAAGACAGCTCCACTCAAAGCCTCGGCATTGTGCCCTGTGCCATTTCCTGGCTCTTCAAGCTCATCAACGAGCGAAAGGAGAAGACTGGCACACGCTTCTCTGTCCGAGTGTCTGCGGTGGAAATCTTCGGGAAGGATGAGGAGCTGAAGGACTTGTTGTCTGAGGTGTCGACGGGAAGCCTGCAGGAGGGCCAGTCCCCGGGAATCCACCTGAGGGAGGATCCCATCTGCGGCACTCAGGTTAGAAGGATTCCACCTCCTTTACTTCTGTCTTTGTTCCCTGATCCTTTTATATTCTCTGCGTGTTATAGAGTATTAGTCTGTGTGAGTATTGATCTCTTTCTGTCTATGATCTACCTCTTCTCCTTTAAAAGATTTTTGACTTTTTTATGTGAGTGCCTGTGTGTGTGTGTGTGTGTGTGTGTTTATCTCCCAGGACTTCCCACTCTATCCTACCTGCTGCTGAAATGCTTTGCTTTATATTTCCCCCCAAACCCATCTGTGGTATTGATGGCTTTCTTCTTACCTTTGTATTGACTCACCTGTCAGCATCCATCAGCATCTATTACCCGTGTGTTAGCGCTAGCCCCTCTGCAGCACAATAGGACTGTTATTGGGGGATGGTGGAGGACTGTTGGTTTGATGGCACTCACAGGTGTTGCTGTCAGATGATGTTTTTTTGGGGGGGGTGGGTCTGCATGGACTCTGACTTCAAAGGCTGTGTGAAGCATCATCTTTGGTCTTCCTCCCAGCAGCCACATGTGGGCTCTCTTTGTGATGCCCTCCTTGTCCTGCTCTCTCTCCCCCATTCTCCTCCTTTCTTTCAATCTATTACCTCCACCATCATCACATCCATGGTGAGCGAAGTGCCCTTGCCTCCTGCTCCACTATCACCTCTCCTAATCCTCCTCCCTGTGTGTGCATATCTGCTGTTTTAATTGCCCCCGAGACCCAATCTAATGGGCTAGAGATGTGTACCAGGGTCCAATTAGCAAGCTCCCCTCTCTTCCCTGGTCTCTTTTTCGACATCCATCCCATTCCTAAAGCCCTGTGTGGTCTCCTTTGCTCACCCAAACCCTGTCTTCTGTCTCCTCCTTTTCCATCGCAGCTCCAGAATCAGAGTGAGCTACGAGCCCCGACTGCAGAGAAAGCCGCCTTCTTCCTGGATGCCGCCATTGCAGCACGCAGCACCAGTAGACCCAACGTGGATGAGGAGGAGCGGCGCAACTCGCACATGCTGTTCACGCTACACATCTATCAGTACCGCATGGAGAAGAGCGGCAAGGGCGGAAGTTAGTACCTTGAGATTACTACACCTATAAGTCTGCAGACGTGTTCCAACAAGTGGCCCCATTAGATTTATGCACTTACCTCATATAGTCATCTTATGACTTTTAGCTGCACATTTTCTAGCAAGTGTGTCAAACATGAGTATAACCTCAGTGTAAGTTCTTTGAACATTTTCCCCTTCCTCTCAAAGTGTTGAGCAGTGACAGGGTTGTTTTGTCAGGAGCTGTGTTGCAGAAAATTGCACTATAAGTATGCATTGAACATCAAAAGTCCCATATTTCAATGTGTACGGATGAATTGGTTTTGGCTTATGTGAGATAGAATTGTGTCTGAATGCATGTATTATTCTTTGAAGATTTGAAGCCTTCCTGACAGGAGTTTAATGTTTGGTTTCTCCTGTTTCAATTATATCCATCCCAAAATAACACTGTGCAGCCCCGTGATTGTTACGATGACAGCCAATTCCATCTCGCTGCATTTTGAATCACCAGAATTGGACTGTTTGCTTTGAGTTGTCATTGAATTCTTTCATTTTTATGTGCCTAACTGACGGATCATCCTTGTTGCCCTGAAATACACATCTAGTGGGAGTTTACCAGTTTGAAAGACTTCACTGTGGGAAGTTTACTCATAAATAAATCAGACAGCTCTGACAGTGCCCCGGCTAGTCTTTTTCTAGGTCGTGCCACTCCTGTCATAATGGCACCGTGCATGAGGAAGTGACTTCAGAGGGGGAGTGTCTGAAAAAATGTTCACCTGGTTTCTTTTTCTTCTTCTTGGCACAGTGTCAGGCGGACGGAGTAGGCTGCACCTCATCGACCTGGGGAGCTGTGAGAAGGTCCTGAGTAAGAGCAGAGACGGAGGGGGAGGCTTGTGTTTATCCCTAAACGCTTTGGGAAATGTCATCATGGCGTTAGCAAACGGAGCCAAACATGTACCTTACAGGTAAGAAAACCACAGCTAGCTTCACAATCTCTTACCCTGTGTTTATGAGGTTGTTTTATTTGTGTCAGGCAAGTCGATGCATGCTTCTCACTCTTGCAGTTTTGACTGTTTATATGTCCTGTTTAGTTGGCCTCATATAAACTTCTCTGGTGTTTCCATGCTGTTTATTAATTTCAATATACTCACCCTGTAGGGACAGCAAACTGACGATGTTGTTGAGGGAGTCCCTTGGCAACATCAACTGCAGAACCACCATGATCGCCCACATCTCGGATTCCCCCGCCAACTACGCTGACTCACTCACCACCATCCAGCTGGCATCACGCATCCACCGCATGAGGAAGAAGAAATCAAAGGTACACTGATAGACTCATTAGTGCTGATAAATCTGTTTCACATATGCAGAAATTAACTGACAGATAAATAGTCATATATTTAAAAAAGACACAAATTCAACAACACGGGCATCAAGCAGTGCGATTTGTACCACTTATAAATAATGAATCTTGCAATAACTCCACTTAATGTTCATAGTGTATAAAAGACAAATGCAGAGCAATTGTGAGTCAACATTTAACTAAATGTAATTGTGTCTTTTATAGCAATTATGCACGCTTAACTTTGATTTCCTCATATTTCAAGCCGTAGCTTAACTCCTCATATTTTTCTTCCTGGTGTAATTTTGGAGCTATTAACCAAACTAATGTGTGGTCGCTTCTGCAAATGAAAGATTATTAGAGCAGTAACTCAGAGCTGGTTTTCTTCTGCTCCTCAACATATAATCATGTAATCAATACCACTGCCCAAGGATGTGTGTAATGCTCCTGGGATTAGGGAAATATATGCTCCAGATAATTAGGCAGAATGACAGCATGTATTTATTCTGTAAAGGTCCCTGACATTATTATAATGCAGCACACATACAGCAATCTGTATTACTGACATTAATTTCTGTGTGACTATTGACGTGCACTTTTAACCTTTAGATAAATATCGACTGGTAATATCATAGGAATTAATATTCACAATGGATTTTACTTTGAAGTTGCTGAGGAATGAATCTCCCATAAATTAAAAGGAGTTAAATGGTTTTTAGAGGGGAGTGGAAGTGAGACTGTTACATGAATATTGAAGAAGATAGAATCTCATTACTGTCATCTTCTCATGAGATAATTTAAACCCAAAAGGACTCACTTTGCTTTTCATTTCATCCTTGCGTTGCAGTATGCATCCAGTTCATCTGGTGGGGAGAGTTCTTGTGAAGAAGGGAGGATCCGCCGGCCGCCCCACCTCAGGCCGTTCCACCCTCGGACAGTTGCCCTGGACCCAGACCTGCCCTTAATGCTCAGTGACCCAGACTACTCCTCCAGTAGTGAACAATCCTGTGATACTGTCATTTACGTTGGCCCTGGGGGAACGGCTATCTCAGACAGAGAGCTCAGTGACAACGAAGGCCCGCCTGCTTTTGTTCCGATCATCCCCTCTCTGAACAAGAGGAGGTCTACAAAAGACGGTCCTCTGGACAGAGACCAGTTCTTTAAGTGCAACACGTTTGCTGAGCTACAGGAGAGGCTGGAGTGTATAGACGGTAGCGAAGAACCCACTGCGTTCGTGGGAGAGGGCAAGAAAAGCCAAGCTAGCCCCAAAATGGACAAATCCAAGGAGAGCCAAGGCTCTGTTTCACCAAAGACTGTAGCAAACATCTCGAATAACCAAGAGGCTGATTCGCCCAAACAATCTCCTAAATCTGTTGCCATACAACCGTCCTGCAGCCCTAACAGTAAATCAAAACTGGACAATGCTAACATGGAATGCACACCTGAAGAAAAGGAACCATCAGACAGCGTTCAAAATGTGTGCAGAACCAGCGCCGATGGGGAGAAAGCCTTGGTGTATGAAAGCAGGGTGAGCCCTAACAAACTTGGAACTGCCGCAGGACCAAATTCAGAGCCTGTGGTGAGGGAAAAAGTCTACTTCAACAAGAAAGCTTTGCCCAAACCAGCCCCACCTCCGTCACAGCAGAGAGAAAACACAGAGGAGAGATCCAGCACCAGAATGCCTCCTGTGGGAATGAGCCACCAAGCTGTGAAGAGACGGGATCCGTACAGTTCCCCTTTGCTCAGAGCTCCTGTGGAAGTGTGCCAGGTTCGCTCCACTTTAAGGGAAAGATGTCTGGATCGGGACATCCTCAGAGCCACAGTCACCTTGCAGCAGCCTGTGGAGCTGAACGGAGAGGACGAGCTGGTGTTCACCGTGGTGGAGGAGCTGGCTATAGGCAGTATTGTAGATCAAGGTCGTCCATCGAGCATCATCAGCTTTAACAGCGACTGCTCCCTTCAAGCGCTGGCCTCTGGCTCCAGACCTGTCAGCATCATCAGCAGCATCAATGATGAGTTTGACGCCTACACGTCGGCTGTGGGCGGGTCGGAGGTGAACATAGCCGTGGTCACGCCGCTCCAAGAGGGAGCGATGGAGTGCACAGACAGCAGGGGTTCATCCATCAGCTCCTGGTTGAGTGAGGTTAGCGTCTGCACCATGGAGAGTGAAGGGGTTCATTCTGCAGATGTCTTCCTTCCACAGTCCAAACACATGCCACCAGAGGCTACATTTTACTTTGATTCCTTGGATATGTTGCACTGTGTATCTTCTGCTAGAGACGCCAAGAACTCCTTAAACGACAGTGGATTTAGTTTCTCTGAACTAGACAGTGACAGCGCAGCCTCCAGCAAACTATCGTTGACAAAGTGCCCTCCATCTCCAGAATCCACCAAAGGCTCCCTTAAAATGACGTCAAAAATATCTAAAGCTCACTCGCTCAGCTCCTCGCAACTTCCACAAGGCCCCTCCATGGTCCACTCCAGTCTTCCCAGGAAGATTAAACCTACCTCATCCATCTCTCACAGTAGCAGCAGTAGCAGCAGCAGAGAGCCACCAAGGCAAGAGGCTAAGCAAGAAGATCCTTGGCAACGCGGCAACAACCACCCAGAACCTCAGCTCTCTGACTCCAGCAGCACCAGCAAATTCCTCAGAAACCCTCCAAGTAGTATCCCTTCCTTCAGAGCATCCAACAACAGCAACAGTGTACCTCGCCCGCCCAAGGTGCAGGGGTCTACCTTGTCCCAGAGGGTGGTCGACGGCTGCGAGAAATCAGCTATTAAGAATCCACCCAGCAGAATGCCTCAGCTGAGACGAGGTGCCACCACCTTGGGAACTGTACCCGTCATCCACTCCACCATGGACCACAAGGGGACCCAAGATGTTATCGCATCGCCAACCAGCCTTAAATACTCCTCTCTGGGGAAAAACAACAAGGCTAACTCACAGAAAGCGAGCAATCTCCCGAGACCTGGTTGCACCTCTCCTCCACCCCCTCCTCCAGTGAGAAAGTCCAGTCTGGATCATAAGACTAAGACTCTGCTGCCCCAAAGTGCCTTAAAGTCAGCATACGGGGAGGCAGGAAGGGGAACAAGGGCAGCTGTATCTGAGGATGAGCTTGAGGTACGTCACAGAGTAGACTCTACCAGTTACAAAACCTCAAGCCTCAACACAGCCAAAGTTACCTCCAGCCTGAAGGGCCGGGGTCCCAGAGGAGAATCTGGACTGCATTATGGAAGTCAAATGTCCCTGGAGAGGTGTGAGAGTCTGTCCTTATCAGGCTCCAGAGCTGCGCTTAGCAGGGAGAATAGCGGGACAAGTCTTGGGAGCACCAAATCCAACAAATCTATCCCAAGATTTGGTATTCCAAATTCATCCAGCTCTCCTATAGCGACCTGCCCGTCATCTCCAAGTGGAGGAAGTCTCAGCAGGTCTGGTCAAGTGAAAGCTTCAGCCAATCCCAGAGCATTAGGAGCAGTCAATGGTAGTAAGGCGCGCTCTCTATCAGCCAACAACTCCAAGGGCCTGAGCTCCTCCACCAAATCTTTGGCTGCTCCTGTTAGCAGAAACACCAACGCCAACCTGCCCCCATCAGGACGGACTTCGGCTACACGGACTGCTACTGCTGCCGTCAGCAGCAAACCAGCGAGAGGAACGATTATGGGCACAAAACAGGCCATGAGGGCTGCAAACAGCCGCGTGAGCGAACTAGCAACAGGCAACATATCAGGCAAACACTTGAGAGGTTCAGGGGATTCAGACAGCGGGAACGACAGCGGGGTGAACGTGAGCGACGACAAATCCCCTGCGGCCATGCTGCCATCTCCGTACAGCAAAATCACAGCGCCCAGGAGACCGCAGCGCTACAGCAGCGGGCACGGCAGTGACAACAGCAGCGTGTTGAGCGGGGAGCTTCCCCCAGCTATGGGCCGTACGGCTCTGTTCTACCACAGCGGAGGCAGCAGCGGATACGAGAGCATGATCCGTGACAGCGAGGCCACCGGCAGCGCCTCCTCAGCTCATGACTCCATGAGTGAGAGTGGCATGTCGACTTCAGGCAGAATGAGGAGCTCCAAGTATCCCAAGAAAAGAGCAAACGGTGAGGAATCAATGGTGGTTTGTGGATTTCACACATCTCAATACCGACAAGGGTGTTACCGACATCTCAAATAAACAGTGGAACAGAGATAAGGATGTAGAGTGGTGTTAGAAGGAGAACAGGAAAGGCTGAGCCAGGGCGAGAAGACTTTTGGGCTGGAGCTTACCCCCCATTGGTTAGGCTGTATGCTCTACCTCCTCCTACTCTTTTAAGGGAAGTGGGAAAAGGAGAATGAAAACAGAGGGAAGAGTTTGTAGAGAGATGCTAGAAAGAGGTCAAAGAAGGCAGAGCCAAAACATCACAAGTACAATGAATGTATATAATTTTAATTCTGGCAGTATATAGGGGGAACACAATTTAGAAACGGGGCTCTCTCTGAGGAAATTAGCCACATAACTTTATGAATCCATTCTTATTACATTCACGAATCGGTATTTCATTGAATTTCCTTTCCTCCTGAATCAGCAGCATACATTATTCATACATATACAGGAAAATGATAATGAATGCTTCAAACAAGACTGCTTCCATCTTTGTGATGATCAAATAAGATGAATTGAACATGAGCAGCAGTGACCTGGTTCAGCTTTTTGTAGCCTTGTATATAACCATTTGAATTCATGTGCGTTTTATACAAAAAGGCAACATATGAAGGCCTTATAAATATGCAATCGCCACGTCTCTGTCAACCTGCGTAAAGCCTTGCATCTCTTAACATCTCAGAGTGAGACTCATACATATTTACCCATGGATCCCTGCAAATGCTACGATTGTAAAACAGGTGTTTGTCTGTCCACGTGCTTTAGGCTTCCAGAGAAGGCGGCTCATCCCAGCTCCCCTTCCAGACACCTCCTCCCTGGGGAAGAAGGCAGCCACAGCAGGCCAGTGGGTGGACCTGCCTCCTATGTCTGGAACACTAAAGGAGCCTTTTGAAATCAAGGTGTATGAGATCGACGATGTGGAGCGGCTCCAGAGGCGCCGACAGGAGGAGGCTGTGGAGGTGAGTGGAGGGTCACCGTTTCTTGTTTTACACACTGGTTCATCTTGTTAAACCTGTTGAAGATTATGTCATGTCTGGGTCAAGGGCTTGTGAATCCCACTCGCTAAGCTTCAGGAATATTTTGCATGTGTCACATTGACTTGAGTTGTGGGAATGTCTTCACTCACATCTTCCCAGTTTCTTTTTAAAGAACTGGACAGGGATAAAATGTCTCAGACGTCTGACCTTCAGTCAGCTCAGAAGCAAATCCCAGAGTTTAAGCGTCTCTGTCGAGGTCCCCAGAGCTCGGTATTTTGGCAGCGATCCTCTGGAATGTCAAGAGTTCAGAAGGCAATTACTGAGGAGGGTTAATTGGTTTGGATAAGAGTGACGACCAGTCTTACTGCTGACGATGGCTGTGGTGTAAAAATGAAAAAACAAGATGGTATGAGAAGATTGGTCAGGGAATGTGTGATGAATGTAATGGCACCCAACAGCAGCCCAAATCTGCTCAGCGCTAGCTCTCATCACCGGCTGCCTGATCGCTTTTTATAGCTGACTCCTCATCTGTGCATCATTAACTGTTCCCGCACGTCCACACAGCCAGACAGGGAATTGTTAAGAGAGATGTTAAATCAGCTGGATGGTGGTTTGATTTACTTTCAATTAGGAAAAAATGATCTTTAATTTGTCTCTCCCAGCCGTCACCAACTGACAGACAAAACTGCCTCCTGCAACTTCATTTCAATCTTTGGAAATTAGGATTGCAGTCATGTGTATGTGCGTCAGTGCCTCTTATTCCCTGCATTTCTCCTAACATACGAACTTTCACTGTGAATTAATGCTTATATTTGCACTACTAGGTATTGTATCTTGCATAAAAGGCTCATTTGCTTCATCTTTTTTCCCTATCTTGTCTGCAGCAACCATTCCAGGATGTTGACAAGGTGAGCACATTTTAAATTGTGACTGAGCTTTATTGTAACAGAACAGACATTAACCATAACACAAAATGTACCTGAAATAGAGAAAATGGCATTAAATTTCAAGCCGGCATAAACTTTTAACATGAAACTGTTGTCTTTGCACTTCATTTTCAATTAAATAAAAGAGTTGACATGATTTTCAAACCATCAAAATCTGTTTTTGTACACATTTTACAAAACGTCACAACTTTTTTGGATTTAAGGTTCTTAAATTGTTGCCAGTGGTTCCTTCATTTGACTTTTAAGAACAAGTTTTAGTGTCAGTTTCTTCTGTTTACTGGGCCAGTTTTCCCACGTTTCACTTACTGTTAACAGTTTCTTTTAACTGCTTTAGTCAACCAAGCAGTGTAGTGTAGTCACTGCTAATGATATCTCTCTTTCTGTTCTGTCAGGGTCTTCAGTATTTTAACAGTAAACTGAAGATGCTGGAGAGAAGGCAACAGCAAGTGAGAGAGCTGAGGGTGAAGTATGAAGTGTTGTTGGAGGAGCTGGAAGACACCAAAGCACGACTGATGATGGACCCTTGCAAGTGGATAGGAGAGTGTGAGTAAATGCTTATTTTTTATGCAGAATTTTAAAGATCTTTGATTTAAAACTATCTAACTAAACCTGATTTTCTTTTTCAAAAGTCGAGGTGGACCAGAGTTTGGATAAAGAGTCTCCAGAGTACCTGGAGGCCTTGGCACAGGCCACGGAGGAGCTGGAGTTCTGCGTCAATCTATGCAAGTCCCGTGTCATGATGGTGACCTGCTTTGACATCGCCATGCCAACACCTGGTGCTCAAGAGGGACTGCGGGAAGTCGAAGTCTGAGGACAAAAGCAAGTGAAAGCGGAGAAAAGAGGAAGTGAGAAAACAAAGGACGATGAAACGTAGTCGTCACTGGAATAAAGAAGAACACGTGACAGAGATAAACAGAGAGCGGATATTTGCATGAAAAAAAGAGGAGATGCTAACACCTAGCTACAGTGCCTCGTTGTCCAGGACGTGTTTTAATGGCGGAGGTATCAAACGTGAGCACAAATGCTTTTGCTTGTGTGGCGAAGCAGTGGCCATCACTTACTCAAGAGTCAATGAACAATACCTGGAAGTGCCTTTTTTACTGTTGTTTTAAGTCATTATTTTTCATAAGGTGCAGGTATCTTCAGCATACCTAAGCAAACCCCTGAACATATTGCTTTTAAGAAAAAATATTTTATATTGCATTGTATAGTGTATTTATATGACTATGTGGTGTGTACAAATATCCTTTTAAGGGAAAAAATAAAGAGGAAAAAAAGAAAAAAGCAATAAGCTAATGTTATTGCGCTCCCAGACTTTGCCTTTTGCCTCTTCTTTCAAACCTCAGTCAGCATTTTAAACCACGTTCATTCAGCCTCTAGCGCCTTACTTTAACTCTCTGGTTCTGTAGTTTTCTAGATTTTTCAAACCGGACTCTGTTATCTCATCAAGGACTGTGTTCGCTGTTGTCACTCATCGCCTGCCAGCTGGCCTGTGAATGCTAGCAGGGCTGAGTGAATGTTTTTTCTCCTCCAGTTGCCTTGATCAAAATGGGTCTCAGTGGATGCACTACGGTGGAGCAGCAGTCGGGCTCTGTTTTCGTGTTTGTCTCACTGAAAACGAGAGATTAAGCCAAAACATATCAATCAGAGAGCCACTGTGATAGAAAGTGAGTGATCAGTCTTGATTCAGCCATTCTTTCTGGGGCCTCAGTACGGTATCAGAGGCTCGACCTTACAGACACAAGAGCCTGGTTTCAGAGTTAGTGCTCTTCAGAGAGCCGGATCTCTTGGGACGGGTGCTGTCTTTACACTGTTAATCAGTCACACAGATATGGCACAAGTCCTCTGGCGTCTTATAGGATACTTTTTCTAAAGCGCTCCCAAGCCTCTATGCATTCCAATACATTTACTGCAACTGCTGTCAGAACCTCAACGCAGAGCAGCCGCACAGTTTGGCCTCTTTCCCACCCCTTTCTTTTTTAAATTCGTCAGATTATCAGAGCCGATCCAGCATCCCAAACAAAGACTCAAGAATGCGTATTTGCAGTGAAAGGGAGCAAATGATTGTGACAGTATTTTGGATAAATCAATCTCGATATCAGCTCTTTGTTGCTGTCAGAATGTGCTTCTCATGAATCAAACGGCTGACTCACAGAGAGAAGAAAGATGATCGCTGAAAATGATTGTTAAGACAAACAAACTGGCTTTGTTGTACTGTAATATGTTTGATTTGTAGAACTAGGACAGACATGACTTTGTTTTCTTTTCTTTTACAAAGATGTACCCTCTCAGGCCCTCTCTGAAGATGCTGCATGAGATTTTTTAATCATTTTTACGAATGATTTCTACTCCATTTTTACCATTCTAATTTTTTACAATGCTTCAGTTTTTCACTAATGTAGGGGTTGTTTGGGTTCATGAATTAAATAACTGTTACCAAACGTAGACCTTTTTTCCAAGAAATGATTATATGTAAGGTCATTTTTCATATCAAAACCCATATTTTCAAAGACTTTTGTTTTTGTATAGGATTTTCAAACCCTGTGTATAAATGTATGATATGGCAGCTTGTGTTTTACTTTTACAGTACCTGTGAATAAAATGTTTCTTCTTACTGATGATTCAGAGTCCAATGTTTTTATTGGTCTACATGCTCTGCATTCATAGGGTTGTTTATACTGGAAGTCAGAAAAGGCAGATTGAAACCAAGAGGGGACCTTTGTCATAAGATCACAAGACTGCCTCCAGGGCAAAACTTTTATGTGTCATCAATTAGCTATCTGTTCTTTTTCCCCATCAAAATTCCCCACTTACTTAGTTTTCATCAACTGTATCCAACACAACAATTAGCTACAACCAGTGAAATAATTACCATCACTTTACCTGAATCCCTTACATTTTTCTCACTGGTTTGCTCATGCATGCTTTAAAGGTGACATATCACGCTTTTTTCATCAATATATATTGGTCTAAGAGGTCCCCAAAACATGTCTTTAAAGTTTATGCTCAAAAAAACACTTTGAAATCAGATTTTGGTCTGCCTGAAAATCCCTCTTCTTCAGTCCTCCTCAGAACACTCTGTTTTCCCTCTGACCACGCCCCCTCAGGAAGTGGATGTGCCTCAGCTCTCCAGCACGTTGATCTAATGTTTACATGTTGGCTGAATATACACGGCTGCTAGCAGACCGCGCTACTTCAACCCTCTGAATCTGATCCTGACGGAGAGGCGCCTGTAGCAGGACCTTTCTGAACCATTGGTCACAGATTTAGTGTTTCTTGTTGTTTTATTTATCAGTATGTAGACGTGTGTCTTAGTACACAGCTATGAACATGTAGCTATGTGGCTATGCTAACTAGCGCTAGCACTTATCCATGATAAATAAAAATCATCCACTAGATCTTCAAATCTGCAGACGTGGGGAGTAAAACCGACCTCTGCCAGAAAGGCAGCAGGACCTTTCTGAAGGATTGGTCACAGATTTAGTGTTTCTTGTTGTTTTATTTGTCAGTATGTCGACGTGTGTCTTGGTACACAGCTACAGCTTAAGCTACGACATGTAGCCATGCTAATTAGCGCTAGCACTTTTCCATGACAAATAAAAATCCACTAGATCTTCAAATCTGCAGACGTGGGGAGTAAAACCGACCTTTGTGTTTATTAAGACAGCCTACAACTAGCATGCCTCCCTCCTAAGCTCCTTGTTAGCACACATTTGTGCAGGTAATGAAAAATGGAGGAGGGGTTGAGTTGTATTTTATACAGTCTATGGGCTGAACAAGCTCCGAGCTCTGACTCCGTGACAGACCGGATATTGTTGTTACGTAACAAAAACACAGAAGTCTGAAACGGCTCGTTTCACACACATTTACAGAAAGGTGTAGAAATCAAAACAGGGGCAGAATGGATTTTTTTCATTCTCGGGGGGTTTGTAGACATGCCAGGGACACATATTTCAGGTAGAGAACCATTAAAAAGTCCATTTTGCATGATATGTCACCTTTAAAATGTCTACCTTCATGAAGTTAAGAAACTGTTTCATTTATTATAACACTTAGGTTTTATTAAAGAGATGTAACACTTTTTTTGAAGTGGGTCATATAAGTTGTACGTCACAAGTAATTGTAATAGCCACAATGGACTTCGGTCGACTCTGCCCCCTCAATGAGAAACTACCTGGAGAAACAGCACGTAAGCTAGGCTACAGTTATCTAGAGATGGGGCCGACTTAATTTAGCTGATTTTGAAAGACTTAGACCCAAGCACTCATCTCTGTTTTTGTATATGCTCTACTATGACATTTTACTTTGCCATCAAAAAGCCAATTGGATGAGCTGTTAGGGTCCCTATTTTTGAAACTTGTCGCTGGCATCAAATTTAGAATGAACACATATTTTACATACAACAATAACAGTTTTAGTTTTGACCACTTGATATTTTGTCTTTGCACTATTTTCAATTAAATAAAGTGTTTTAATGGTTTGCAAACCGTGAAACTTTGCTCTTCATCAACATTTTACAACTTTTTTGGACTTGTGGTTGTGTGTTGACACCAAAGAATGTCTTTTATTTGTTCTTCAATGAGTGTTTTAAATACATAATGCCAACCTGCTTCAATAGAGGGATTTGGCCACATTGTTGAGTCATACATAGGAAATGAGATAAAATGGGGGTGGTACCAGTCCAGAGTGATTAATTACTCCATGTTTCAGGAGAGCCTTCAGCTCAGTGTGATACATGAAGTCCTGTGGAGTGTTGTACTGTAGGTGTGTGAACGTGTTCGGCTGGAATTCAAACCCTGCTGTGCGATAACATCCTGCCTCCTCCCTCTTAATTCTGTTTTGATCAAAAACATAAGAGGTTAATTTGGCTGAATGGAAAGACCAGCTGGCCAGTGTGTTTCAAATCCAATTTTAAGGTTATTTTAGCATCCAGGCTGCACACTGGAGGAATAAATTACTCTGCTTCTGCTGCTGCATGAAAAATAAAATGCAGGACGCTATCTTCTTCTTGAATTAGTATGCTGTTAATTTTCAGCATGTTAGGATGTGGCTGGCTGTAAAACCTGCTGCCCGGTAGCTCTGAGGAAGTCTGTCTGAGAGGAAACAGTCGGCCAGTTCTAAAGTCTGATGTCTGCTGAGTGTGTGCAGAGCAGACAGCAGTCAGCCCTCTGTATCCCAGCATACATTGCCTCAGGGCTTGGATCATTAGCAGGGACTTGGATGTTGTATTAGAATAAAAATGAGTTCACTGAAATGTCAGGAATCCCCTGTCCTCACCCCTTTTCACCCTCTTCACCCCAACCCAGCACTAACCCTGTGTTCCTGTGTTTGGACTGAACTCACTCAATTCTCCTTATGAAAGGTTTTTTTCTCAATCCACTCCAGATTTAAGAACATTTTCATATCTTTCACATGCTTTAAGTCTTTGTTCCCATTATCGTCTTGTCACATTCTGGTGTCTCTGCTTTTTGAAGCAGTCAAATGGAGTCAGAGCATTTTCAAATTGAGGTCTCTCTGAGCTGTGATCCTGAAAAGATGTTCAAATGCCAGTCAAAAACTATGACAGAAAATCCTTTAAATTCATCATTACAGATGACCTAATGTCTAGCTCTGGATAAAAGCTTCAAAATATAAAAGTAAAACAGGCTTTTCGAACCTCCTCTCCCCCCTCCGCCCTTGTAAGGCTGCCTGCATCATCCCCAGGCGTTTGTTAGTGGTTGTAGTTTTTGGATTTACAGCTCTGCAGTCCCACAGATTGGCCTGTCTTAACCAAACTCGCTCTTTGAAGAAGCCCCATAAACCTGACCAAATGCTGCCACTTATTCTCAGTAATTAAAACAAGCTGGTGTGGAGGAAAAGTCCTTAAATTATCAGAGCCTGCAAACACACACACACTTACACACTTACACACACACACACACACACGCACACGCACAGTCTCCCTCTCTTTCTCTCCCGCCTGCATGGTTGTGCTTCAGGGGGGTCATAACCATTGACATCTCCATCCTCTAAACAGATTGCATGTGTGTGGAGTTTAGCACCAGGACAGAAACCTTTCAAAGATGTAGTCCTGCAGGCTTTTTTCTCCTCCTGTGAGTACTGTAAATTCAGGTTGGGTGGCCATGCTAGTCCAGCAGCATGTCACTTTGGCTGTAAATCAAAGCACTGCACTCAATAATGTAAAGGTGGATTAATTAGCCTTTTGGAGACAACTTGAACTTGTAAATCACTGAAGATTTAACCCTGTTTACTGCGAGTAATTTAGCAAACATGAAGGGGGGGCAGAAGGGACTGTGATGATGTATTTGATACAGGACTAACAATCTACATTACGTGTGCAAACTGTAATGTGAATCATTTCCCTTTCATTACGACGACTGAACTCTGAGAATCCTGATCTGGTTTGGGCAGTAATGAGCAGCAGGATGTGGGTCATGAGTTCAAACAGCCTGTTGTGTGTTGACCTGCAAGCTGGCGAGGTAATGTCTGGCCATGAGGATGCACACACACACCGGCACACTCAAACATGCATAGCAGGTCTTGGAGGCTGTATCTCCATGCTAAGATGTCACTTTCTCTGCCATTGCACTGGACACAACTTCAGTAATGTGGTTTAAAATGCTGATAATCTATGGAGCAGTGGCGTGTTTATCATGTTTGGTTCGTACATGTTGCACTGACCTTGTCAAAGACTGATGAGCAGAACTTTCTCCAGCACATGCATGCACTGACCTTGTTGTATCTGTGCTCTTTCTGTCCCTTGTTGGAGATTGCTTGTAGATAACAGCTGATTTACATAAAGGCTTTGTTTAGAGACAGTGTTTTAAAATGCCTTCAGAATACTGATGTGAGGAGTTAATGTGCAATGAATATTCATGATTTAAAAAACAAGAGGTTCTACTCTAGTGAGCAGAAAAAATAGACAGTGTAAAGTCCTTGATTACATGAATTGTTAGGTATGTTGCAGTACAGTCAGGTTAATGACTTGGAGCTCTCCTAGGTAAGGCTTTGTGTTTCTAAAAGCTCTTTTAAAGATTCCCAAATTGCACTCAGGAGATCGCTCGCTCTAGAGAAATTCATTATACCCATAAAAGAAGATAAATAATTGAATCTGGTAAAAGTGCTCAAGAAGATATTGCTTTAAAAGCCTTTCCATCAGGTTGTGCTCTCTCAACAGATGGGCCGGTGTGATGAAAAAGACCTTTTTAATTAGTCTGTCTGAAGACATTTCTTCATAACCGACGGACCCCTGTATGGTTAAGTTTCAGGCGCCACCAGGCAGCGTCTTAGCTGGCTCCCAGCAGCAGCAGCCATCTGGTGGACAGCAGAGCCGGGGCTGTGGAGTTGACTCACCACTCCACTGAGCCGACACATGTAGCCTAAAGACACGAGGAAAAGGTTTCACTCTGTTTGAACTTGAACCATTGTGCTCTGTATGAGGATCAGGGACAAAATACACACCAAGATGTGTAATGTAGCAGCAGAACATAACGATGGTTGTCAGGGTTTAAAAGGACCTGTGAGTGAACTGCTTTTGTGTTTAGTGATGATCATAGCCTTCAGACTACTATTACTTGAATGATATCTCCTCATTGACACTTTCTAAATACCTCTGTAGTTACTCTTTCTCAGAGAACCAAAACAAGAATTGAATCAGCATGTTTTCAAATGCTATGCAGCAGAAACAACAGTGGATTCCAGGAACCTCATTAAAGTATGTCAGCAAAGCTATTTTTTTCTGTCTCAAGCCATTCACATTCAATTTAAGATGATTGGCAAGACATTAATCTCACATCCTGCCTCTTCTGCTTGAACAGTCCATCTTAAAATTATGGGCACACTGCACTCATAACTCATTCATCTCTTCCTGTATAAACTGTGACTCATGAAATGCAAGGGCTGGTTTGAATCCTTTCTGGCTTTGTCCTGGCTACTGATAAGAGGAATATGTTTTTTCTCAAAGGAGAGCAGAATAAAGTGTTTCTCTCTTTTTCAACAGGAGGAATCATTTTGTTGTTTTCTATCTTGTTGAAGGGATATTTGATTTTTTAGTGCTTTGATTGCTTTCTCTGAAACCTTCATGCATTTGAAGAAACCGCCTTCTTTTGTGAAAAATATGGCTTTCAACAAACAAACAATCCACAGGTGTGAGAAATAAAGAATAAAACTATAAGACCCAGCACTCCTTTGATTTGTTTGCTTACTTTTGAATTGGCAACTGCAAATTACAGGGTTGTGTGCAGGCTTTGAAAGCAGCAAAACATGTGTAAACAAAATTGGCAGCTAAAAGGTTGGAAAGGGTTGTACTGTTATTTTATCTGCATATTATCAAGACATAGTTTAATTAGATGTAAGTGACATTTTTTATGTAGGAAATAAATCCAGCATCAATCAAGGGCTGGCAGGGTGTTGCCTCCTTCCTTGAAAAAATTGAACAGACCTTCCTTAAAGTAATTTGTGATGAAAAACATAAATAGAACAAACATCAAAGTTGTTTACTATTGCCAAGCCAGATAGAACAAAATATACATAAATGTTTATCTCATGTAATGACTCCGAATGTCAGCCACTGGAGGGCGGGACTAGTATCCACCTTGTAAAAGATAAGACCACCCCTAAGCTCCCTGAAATGATTTGTGATTTTAAAAAATGATAATTATATATACAACTTTTGATGTTTACAAATGCAGATATTGAACAGAACTGATTGCAAAAAAAAACAAAAACGAAAAAACCCCCCAAAACAAACGTATTTTCTCATTTGATTTAATGATGTCAGCGCGTAAGACAAGAGATGACGACGGTGAGCGTATATGATTCCACCCTATGGTGCCAACGTTCATGAAAGTCTTGACTTACACATACGTACTTGACCATACTGGCCCAATCTCAATGTCCACCCTCAAGCACTCACTGACTTTGAGGCGCGCTCCCACTAAGTCTGTGAGGGCTTAGGGCTGTTCCACTGACAATCATCAAGTGTGTGAGGGATCTCTCACTGACTTTTTGAGCCCTTTATGCCCCCTTTCCATAAGTGGGCATTTTTGCAGACTTAGTGTAAGGGAATTACCCATAGTTCATAGCATTGTGACGTGAAACACAGGATTCAGAGGTTAAGCCCACAAGCTTAGATGGGTAAACGAGCGCTGTAACATGAAGTGGTGATGATATCAAAGTTTCAGGAGCAGGGCCACACCTCAACCGCGCCTCTTCTGTTTTCCCATAAATTAAAACCTGACCATTTCCTCCTTTCTCGCTCTCGTTTCCTTATCCCTCCCTGCCTTCCCTTTCTCCTTCTGCTCCTCTCCTCCTTATCCATAGGACCCTGAGGGGGTTCGTCGTGCCTGGGTTCTACGGCGGATCCCCTACGAAGCTTCCCCAAAGCGACTACAAGTTCAATATCGATCAATACAATAATCCATAATCAATAAACTATCTTTCAAAACTCATTCTGTTGTTGGTGTGGTCCTTGCTAGTGAAATAAAAAAAGAGAGACAGTAAAAAAGAAGCATGAAAGTTGCAATGAAATGTAAGTTTGCCTGTAAGTATAAATAAAGAAAACAGCCTTATTCATCTTCACATATGTGTATACAGTATAATTTATATATTTATAGTTATAAAGCCTATTTATATATTTTAAATTGTGTGGTTAAGCAGTCTGTACTGTATCTGTTCTGGATCTCATGACAATCAGGCATTGCGTCCCTTAATTAAGCGCCTTGAGGAAGTAAAAAATTGTGCAATAAAAAGTCCTAATATTGCTAAGGTGAACTGGTGACGTCATGCAGGTAACGTGCCAGTTCTACAGCTTGAGCCCTCACAGCCTCCTGCCCTCAATCACTTTACAGCTGAAGTCATCTAAGTGAAAAAGGGGCTCAGGGACGACATTGAGATTGGGCCACTGTCTCAATCCATAAAGCATGCATATTTAACATCACCTTTTCAATACATTAGATGTAATTTCTGCATTTGGCGAAATAATGGACCGCCTTACTTTTTTTTTCAAAAGTTAAAAAAACGTGGCTGCTACTAGCCAACAGCTAGTAAACAGATGAGGATGCTAATTGCTAACGCAGTGGAAGACATGATGCCAAACAGACTAATGAGAGCGTCAAGGAGAATGAAGAAGAGGGACGTTTCTGCCTGCTGCAGCAAAACTGTAAGTAAACACCATGGGCTGAAAGTATGTTAAGTGTACCATAAGTAATGTGCATATGCCTTGGGCTTACTTTAGCTGTAGCCACACTTGGCAAAAAGGCATCAGATAGCTTTTGGGAATTGCTGTTTTCATACTGAAGTCAGAGGAATCTACTTCACATTGTCATATGATCAAAGAAGGGATATTATTGTAACTCCACAGTGGTTCTTGTGGTGACTATGTGATGCTTGCTTAAAAAGGAGATGGCAGATTTTTATTTTTAAAAATCAATTTGATTTATGTCATTTTTCAGCCAGTCCTTGCAGCCAAACTATTCAGCATATTTAAATCAATCACTCTAGAGCAGGGGTTCCCAAAGTATGGGTCGGGACCCCCTGGGGGGTCATGAGATGTCTTCCTGAATGATTTTTTTTTTAAGTTGTCTAAAAATATTTATTATTTTTGTTTATTGTTTTTACTGATTATTATCATTATTATTATTATTATTATTATTATTATTATTATTATTCTTTTATTATAATTATTCTTTCATTATAATTATTAATATTTTCTTCTGTTTTTATTTTTCTCTCCTTTGTTGGTTTTGTATTGCTTAAATATGATTTGTTTACTTGTGGTGAACAAAGAAATATTGAAAAAATGCAATACAAAAAGTTGAATGACAAGTTATCTAAAAATATTTATTATTTTTGTTTATTGTTTTTACTGATTATTATTATTATTATTATTATTATTTTTATTATTATTATTCTTTCATTATAATTATTAATTTTCTTCTGTTTTATTTTTATTTTTTATTTTTCTCTCCTTTGTTGGTTTTGCATTGCTTAAATATAATAATAATAATAATAATAATAATAATAATAATAATAATAATAATAATAATACATTTTATTTATAAAAGCGCTTTAAAAGGTTCTCCAAGCGCTTTACAGTAAAATACAATTATACAATAATTATAAATATAATTTGTTTACTTGTGGTGAACAAAGAAATACTGAAAAAATGCAATACAAAAAGTTGAATGACAAAAGTTATCTAAAAATAGTACATTTTACCCATCATAGTAAAAAATATCGACAAAAATAGTTGCTACACTTGAAATAAAACCTTGAAATTAGAAAATGTAATGAGTTTTCTGCCTTTCTTTTTGCTAGATGACTTCTAAGTTTAGAGTTAGTGAACACTTGATTATCAAAAGCATCAGTAGCAGTAGGTTTATTCATAACAGCACAGGAAATAAAGCAACATGCTCATATAGGTAGGCACATTTTCTGCAGACCAGCTAAATGAAGCCACATTAAATCACTTTGAGGGACAGTGGGGGTCGTTGGCTGAAAAGTTTGGAAACCCCTGCTCTAGAGCAGCTGCTGATCTACATAGGATGAATAGTAAACCTTGTCACACAACCACACATATACAGTATGCCTGAATGCAATGTGGTAAAATAAATCTTAGTATTGCTTTCTGTGTGGTGCAAGATATGTTTTCATTTGAGTTGTGCAGCTTCTTGCTGTAAAAAGCATGCTTTGCAGTATTCCTAGGTTATATTTTGCTCATCCCTTTCTGTTTTTACCGGCAGTGAGACTATTTGAATTGCATTCACAGTTTGCATGTGTGTGATGTGTCTTAATACAATATACCAGCCTGTCATGAACCTACACTCAGACAAAACCTGGTTTTATCCACCATGCTTTTGTCTGCCCCTCAGTCACACCTTTTGATTATGTGTGCTGTTTTCATTTACACATGTAGATGATGATTACGGCTGTGAAGACTTGTTTTTTCTTCATACATTTCCATAGCAGCAGTTAGCGGCCCGTTCATTGTCAACACTGTGCTTTGCTGCATTGTCTCATCAGACTGTTTCAGACACACCGCTGTGGTGACAGCCCGAGCGCCGTCTTTGTATTCTCCCTCGCCGTCTCCTACATTAGAGCTTGATTGGTGCAGGTTGCTGACAGGAGGCTGTCACTAGTTACGAAGTCTGAAGTGGAATATTTGCAAGTGAAGAGGTTAATTACACAACATTTAAGACCTTTCTTTGCCTCACCATTCATACTACAGCCAATCACATCCAAAACACCCGCTAATCAAAACTAGGCTGGCAGCTCTGCGCCGTGGCAACAGTTGCTGTGATGGCGGCTCGTCTGGCAGGAAGCGCGCGTCCTGCTGTTTGCCTGAGTTGGTTGGCAGGCTGTTACAATCCTCCCTCTATTTTACGGTTACTCATTCATCGCCAAAAGAAGGTGGAGAATAAATGTGCTCTCTGAATTACTGATGGACTACATCATTCTCACTCGTGTGTGGTTTGTGCCTCATTAGAGCTGTCAACCAGGAAAAAATGGAAACAGTTTGACTACAATTCCATCAAAACAATACAGCAGAAAATGAAAGTACACAGGTTTCCAGGCTTTAGAGATTGCTTTTAAACTTAATTTTTTGTTGTTTTATTAGAAACATGACAGACAACAAAATGCAGACAATGTAACTGAGAGTATTGTGAAATTGTTGACATCAGGACATTTAAAGCCAGGGTTGGTAATCAGTTTTAGATCCACTTTTTGTCATACTGGTTAAAATGATCTTTATGTCCTGATGGCAATCAATACATCATGTGTTCCTAAAAAAGAGTGAAAAAAAACTGCTATCTACAGCCGGAGTAAACCTGGGAAAACACCAACCAATCACCGTTTTTTGGCTCCCCAAATTTTAAACCAATCAAATCCCGTCCAGCCGTTCTGCCCTCCTCCTGCGCGTACATTTCCCCGGCATGCACTCCTCCAAGTCCCCGTCTCCTGCCTCTACTTCCCCTGACTCTATTTACTGCCCCTCTCGCTCGTCCTCGGGCCTGTCCCCTCTGACCTGATGAGGTGCTTTGCTCAGGACTGTAGTCCGGATCAGAGTCTAAAAAGCTCTCACCAACAAGCAGAATAATTAATGATGTTCAGTAAGTCCTACAGAAAATATATATTTATTGTAGGTACCTCCGGACGCTGTAGTGATGACGAGCCAATTCGTGAACACGTTGATCTTTAATAACCGGTCACTGTCGGCCGTGATCACGACAACCAACAAAGCAACAATCAATGTTTGAATGAATGAACAACTTCTCCTCTTGTCTCTCACACTCGCACACTCTACACCTCTCCTGATGCCTTCACTGACCGTCAACACTGTAGGAATTAAGAACATCTACACTGAACATGTTTAACAAACAGTAGAGCTGTTACAGTATTATTTGTGTTATAACTTTTCTCCTGATATCATGTCACTGGTACAACTGGATAATGCTAGCATGATAGTTGTGAGTACTAACAGCAGCCATGTTTGTTTGTGTTTTTAACTTTCACTATGATAATGTTTTGGTGAGGACCGGTTTTGAATCAGTCACGATCATATGGTCGAGAATCAGCGGCGCTCGTGCATGTGAGCGGGGGGGCGTCGTTTTGGAGGAGCTCCGAGGGAGGAGGGGAGGGGTTAGATGGAGTCATGAGGAAAAGCTACATTCAAATTCATTCTGGTTTTTCGAGACTACCAACCCCAGCTTTAAGGAGAAGAAGAAAAGAAGTAGTTGGGTTACAGACAGTGTTAATTTCGTTAACGAAAATTATGACGATAAATGTTCGTCAACGACTAATTTTTTCATGACGAAAACGAGACTATGATGAGCTTAAGTGCATCACAGATAATAAAAACTCTGACGAAAGGATGCTTAGTTTTTGTTGACGAGACGATGACAAGACTGGAGTCGGACATTGAGAATTCATATTTCCCCCGCTGTGCATCTAATCTTTAAAGATAAAAGTGATGCATCCCTGTGACAGGCTGAGTTATTATCTGAGGGGCGCAGTGTTAGCTTGGTCACTACCTGCAGCAGGAGTGCTTTATGAACCAGCTCTCCCACCTCCATGCCTATGCTCCATGCATGTCTCATTTTCATTGATGATTTTTACCCCCCGGTGTGCGTTAGTGACAAAGACACAACCAGGGGGGACATCTGTTTAATATTTGACATTTCTGCCACTATCACCGTAAAAAGCTCCGCGTCTAAAGCTTCATTTAATCCAGTTTGGCGATACATCAGGCACATTTAGTAAGTTTTGATCAACTCCTACTTATCAAAGATGCAGATGCATTTCAGAGTGCCGTGAACTGACTGTCAAGTGCCTCTGTCGCTGCGAGGTGCATTCAGGGACCGTCGTAAAAGTGCAATTCAGCCCTTATATTGTGTTAATGGCATTTTTATTTGAATCAAGAGAATCAAAGTATCTTCATCGTGGTGACATCGGGAATGTTTTCCTTTTACTGTTTACTGTTTATATCTGATCGACTACTTTAGTTATTTTAAAGAGATAAAAATGTTTTGGCAAAAATCAACGATTAAAATGTGACTAAAGCTAGACTAAAATGTTTTGATTTTTCAACAACAAAAACTAGACTAAAACTATAAAGGGCTGAAAAGACTAAAATGTGACCAAAACTAACAGGCATTTTCATTTTAAGACGAAATCATTTCTAAAATAGCTGCCAAAATTAACATTGATTACAGAGTGGTGTCAAAATCTTGGGTTCCTTAGAATCACAAAATATGTTGTAGACTCTTCGAGGTCCTTTCAGTCCAGAAAAAGCTCTTAAAGGTGACATATCACGCTTTTTTCATCAATATATATTGGTCTAAGAGGTCCCCAAAACATGTATTTAAAGTTTATGCTCAAAAAAACACTTTGAAATCATGCCTGAAAACCCCTCTTCTTCAGTCCTCCTCAGAACACTCTATTTTCTCTCTGACCACGCCCCCTCAGGAAGTGGATGTGCCCTCGGCTCTCCAGCACGTTGATCTAATGTTAAAATGTTGGCTGAATATACACGGCTGCTCAGAGATCACATTACTTCAACCCTCTGAATCTGATCCAGAATCTGATCCTGACGGAGAGGCGCCTGTAGCAGGACCTTTCTGAACCATTGGTCACAGATTTTGTGTTTCTTGTTGTTTTATTTATCAGTATGTAGACGTGTGTCTTGGTACACAGCTACGAACATGTAGCTATGTGGCTATGCTAACTAGCACTAGCACTTATCCATGATAAATAAAAATCATCCACTAGATCTTCAAATCTGCAGACGTGGGGAGTAAAACCGACCTCTGCCAGAAAGGCAGCAGGACCTTTTCTGAAAGATTGGTCACAGATTTAGTGTTTCTTGTTTTATTTGTCAGTATGTCGACGTGTGTCTTGGTACACAGCTACAGCTACAGCTATGAACATGTAGCTATGTGGCTATGCTAATTAGCGCTAGCACTTTTCCATGACAAATAAAAATCATCCACTAGATCTTGAAATCTGCAGACGTGGGGAGTAAAACCGACCTTTGTGTTTATTAAGACAGCCTACAACTAGCATGCCTCCTTCCTAAGCTCCTTGTTAGCACACATTTGTGCAGGTAATGAAAAACGGAGGAGGGGTTGAGTTGTATTTTATACAGGGGTTTGTGGACATGCCAGGGAAACATATTTCAGGTAGAAAACCTTTAAAAAGTCGATTTTGCATGATATGTCACCTTTAAAGTACCCTGAAAGCAGAATCATTTTTCATTTGTTGACCTCTTTGGAAAGCAAAAATAGAATCTGAATTTTACACAGTTCCTTTGTAGGTAATCCTGGAACAATACACTCAGATTTGGTTTCAGCCTCTTGACGAGTAGATGATTACTACATTAGAAAAAGCAGAAACAGCTGAAGTTACAGAGGTTCAGTTTCAGTTGAAGTGGAAAAAACCTGAAGTCGAGAACAGATACAAGGAGATATAGCATATTCAGCTGCTGCCCCCCAACCCCCCGCCCGCCCTCGTGTGCTGACACTTCAACACGAAGACTCTCATCCTCAGCTTGAGAAGCATGGCTGCCATCGGTCGCTCCATGTCAACAACGGTGTCACTTGGCCGCCTGAACTCACAGCTCCAGCTTTCATCTGGTTGTCTTTAAAGTATGACCTCTTTGGCCTGTCAGAGACACTCACCCGTCACACGCTGCAGGTCCTCTCACCACTGCACTAATGAGCAGGGCTGCTGAGAGTCTGAACGGACCTTTGGATAACAGCGACTGAGAATGTGGGCAAAATTGTAGGATTGTAAAAGTTTATATTTATCTGCTATCTTTCTGAAGTAGCACCTTTGAAATGATTCCTTATGTGTGTGTAGGTATGTGCTAACATTTCTGCATATCAAAAGATTCATGGCTGACATTTTATTCTACAGGAGAGACCCAACTAATTATATTTTTATGATAGTACCTCTCTGTAGAGCCCTGTATGGAGGAATACGTTACAGTTAAGTAGATTCCTAGAGGTGTTAAAATCAGTGAGATCTGTAACCAGCCTCATTTTATGACAGGTGACAAAAGATGTATGGTTGTGTGGTTAGCTTCCATGTAGAAAGAACCCTTTTTACAACTTAGAGCATGTGTTTTTTTTTTATCCTGCTTCAAGAAAGCAAATTTACTTTGGTTTCGCGTAATGAAACTGGATGGAAACCCCTCTGAGAAAAGAACATAACACAATGTCCTTGACTCAGCTCAGCCTACTCCTCCAAATGAAGGAACAAGACATTGTTCAAAACAACAGCCGTGAGATTATTTCTGTTGCCAATTTCCCCGAGGTAATGTTCATTGTGTTTTTAGTATATATGTTGTTCCATAGCAACTGAGATGAAATGGTTATTGATTGGCTCAGGAGCAAATTAGGCCTGGCCCTGGAGTATCTATGCTATTCACTGTGCTCTGCCTCACCCGTGCTGTGAACCTCCCTCAGCAGATATTTCTTCCTCCTCTTTAATTACCACTGGTTACCTGAATGGCAGGCTCACAAAGAGCTGCCCTCGTAATTAGCTGTCAGCTGTTTTAAGGCACAGCTCATTGATTGGGTTGCGATCGCTAATAGGACGTGAAATCCTTCTGCCTTCTCGATTGATACGGACAAGAATGAATGGAGGTTTTAAATGGCCTCACCTCAGAGTTACAGAAGTCAAATCAGAGTCACATCAGTGTTGACTATCACATAGGAGTTAGAGACATTTGATGGACTTCAGCTTGTCTTAAATATAACCTCCAACTTCACTGTTATTTATGAATATGGTAGCATTAACATCACACAGTATTCTGTTACCCAGTTTGTTGACAGGAGATGTAGTCTGGTAATGTTCTCATAGTTTGCAGACTTGTGTATCTTACTGTAGAGCTGGACAATATTGAAAATGACGTTTTCACGATAAATATCAAATCATGATTTCATTTAAATGTAAAGTCAAACTTTTGCTTCCTGAGTGAAAGCTGAAGAAACCAGTCTGTTAGTTTGTATCTGGATTTAGTTTTCTGATGAGCTTCTTGAATCCATCATTTGTGGCGGTGCTAACAGGAAGGAGGTCTTTTGTGCAAAATTAGCTTTTTGCGGTTTTAGTCTGTAGATTCTTATTTATCTAAGGTTGAGCTTATTTGCATAATTTGATTTAAATTTACAACAAATACCAAATTGTGTACTGCATATCAATTTAGTAGAGTATTGTTTTGAGTTGTGCACTTCCCTTTAATATTACTAAGGGTTACGGGATGTTGTTTCCCACAGTGCAGTGAATGCATCACGGTTATTCAGTTGTTCTACTGTCCTTTTTATCAAGCATTTATCATATTTATATCGAGAAAAATTATATGGCGATAACTATCGTAATCGAATAATCGCCAAGCGCTATCTTACTGTCCCAAATCAGTCACTCCTTCTACTAACTGTAATGTGACATCCTTCAATACGGCTTTACAATTTGGAAAGATGTGCTGTGTGCTGAATACATAGTAGCCCATCATTAAAGGTGACATATCACGCTTTTTTCATCAATATATATTGGTCTAAGAGGTCCCCAAAACATGTCTTTAAAGTTTATGCTCAAAAAAACACTTTGAAATCAGATTTTGGCATGCCTGAAAAGCCCTCTTCTTCAGTCCTCCTCAGAACACTCTGTTTTCTCTCTGACCACGCCCCCTCAGGAAGTGGATGTGCCTCGGCTCTCCAGCACGTTGATCTAATGTTTACATGTTGGCTGAATATACACGGCTGCTCACAGATAGCGTTACTTCAACCCTCTGAATCTGATCCTGACGGAGAGGCGCCTGTAGCAGGACCTTTCTGAACGATTGGTCACAGATTTAGTGTTTCTTGTTGTTTTATTTATCAGTATGTCGACGTGTGTCTTGGGACACAGCTACGAACATGTAGCTATGTGGCTATGCTAACTAGAGCTAGCACTTATCCATGATAAATAAAAATCATCCACTAGATCTTCAAATCTGCAGACGTGGGGAGTAAAACCGACCTCTGCAAGAAAGGCAGCAGGACCTTTCTGAACGATTGGTCATAGATTTAGTGTTTCTTGTTGTTTTATTTGTCAGTATGTCGACGTGTGTCTTGGTACACAGCTACAGCTATATACATGTAGCTATGTGGCTATGCTAATTAGCGCTAGCACTTATCCATGACAAATAAATATCATCCACTCGATCTTCAAATCTGCAGACGTGGGGAGTAAAACCGACCTCTACCAGAAAGGCAGCGGGACCTTCTCTGAAGGATTGGTCACAGATTCTGTATTTCTTGTTGTTTTATTTGTCAGTATGTCGACGTGTGTCTTGGTACACAGCTACAGCTACGACTTGTAGCTCCTTTCCACAGATTGACTTGACGTGCAGCACCAGGTAGTGCCTGGCAACAATATGCTGTTGAGAAATAAATCACTGTTGTTATCGGGTTTTGACCAATCAGAATCAAGCATTTAGCTCAGCCAGGTAATAGTCATAGATCATTTGCGTGCCAATCAGAGTCCATTAAAATTATGATTTTAATATGGTTTCAATGTTTTGATTACGAGACTATAGTTCTTTACACCCCAGAGCTGTTATTGTTCCTTATTTCATTCATATCATAGTTTAGAAAACATCACTAAAACCCTGTATCCTCTGGTAAATGTGGCAAATAATAAGCATTTGATCCTCTGAAGTGCTCAGTCAGAACGGCTGTATCCTGTAGCTACCATCTGAGGCACAAGTTTGGCCAATGCATGATAGATATCCAGATCCTGGCTGTTTATTTCTTTGTTTGTTCATTCCCAATCATTGATCTCCTCCCTGGGAATGCGAGGAGTCTGGATGAACAGGTGGGCTCTTGCTTACAGGCATGTGAACTCCAGGTCTCAGCAGCCCCACCATCCAGACCCAGGAGACTTTTGGCGGACGTGTGGCACTGCCTCCACCTCTTCTCTCTCCTCCCCCTCCCCTCCATCTCGACAGCTCCCCTAACACAGTTGTTCATGAATATGGATGGCAGGCAGGGCTCCCTGGCATCATTAACGTGCCACAAGCCCATATAAATCACATCACCATAAAACCTCCAAATGCTCTGATAAAGAATGTAACATGATAACAACCGGCAGGAGTCAAGAAGACAAACAATTGGTGAGGAGAGCAACACTGGCTTCTGTTTTAGTTGCTTGTACTGCAATTTGATTGGGTCCTATATTTCCCTGCAGTTGTGTAGTGGTGTTAACAGCCTCAAACATCTCATGTGACAAGGCTGGATGCAGTTACATGCACACACAGTTTGTCTTGGCTGAGATGTTGACAGGCACTCATGCACAGCTGCAATAGACTTGAACCCTTTGAAAACTCGCCTTTTTCAGTATGAGGGAAAAAAGCTCTGACATCTTCTCACTTTGAAATACGAGGGCGCTTATTAAAGTCTTAGAGCCACTTTTGTTAAACCATTGTACGACATGGATTGCTGCGTTTGCCCTGAGTATAATGGTTAGAGTCTACAGCATCAAGGAGACTTGATCTTTAAATGAAAAAAAGGCTTAGTAGCTCGAGCTCTGTTTGTAAGTCAAGTGTTGAGTCAAGGGAAAAAAGAATTTAAACTCTGCAATTTTCAGCTGGACTCTGCACTGAGGGCATTTAGACAATTTGTTGGCAGCCTGCCCCAGTCTCTCCAGCCCTTTCTGACAAATCCAAATAGCCATGACACACACAAACATGTTTGGTGCTTGTTAAAAGACCTCCAAACCATCTGTAGGGTTCTTCAAAGAAAACCTTTATGACTTTTGTTTGTGATACACATGATCTACCATGTGTATCCTTAGGCCATGCTCATAAAAATGTCCTTTGAGGCAGTGCATCTTTATAAATCAATTTTTTTTGTGATCTGACAGAACCTAATTGGCTTGCAGAAAGTGTCTCACATTAGCAGAGCTAGCACCACCAGCTTTGAGTACTTCTTGCAGGTTAATGTCCACATGTCGGTGCTGGCAACACATTACACCAGTCAGGTGTTAATATGCTAGTGTAACCAGACACAGCCTGCATACAACTTAATTTCCATATCATAGATCAGAATACTTTCAAACCACAGCGCACTACGAGATGCAATCAGTCTTCTGTGCTTGTTCACATCTGGATAGTTCAGCCTTATTGCACTATGGTAGCAGCTGTAGCCACAGTCATAGGCGGGTGGCTGCGCTACAACTTAGACACAACATATTACAGGCATTTCAGGCCAATAGTTACAACTGCATAAATAATTCATCTAATGGACTAATAATGTTGGTCCCAAGGTTTCATTGTAAAGTCATCTAATCATGCACATCCCTATTCATAGCCTCTTAGGTGATGTTTATCTGATGTTTGCTACAGTCAAACTCGACAGAGCCTTTAAGGCAGCATTTCCCATGTTCTTTGAATAGAGTAAATCCACATGCATTCCCATTAGCAGCTCTCTTCACACCTGTTTTATTTATCTTAAATACACTAATGCTTTCTGGCCAATGGGCCGCAGTATTGTTAACTTATCTTGGGAGATTATAAGGTATTGTTGCTAATTTGGCAAACTGTCCAAGTAATCAGGCATAAAAGAAGTTGTTGAAGCCTCCTGGATAAAGTTAGGCCAATGGGAATGTACTTGACACCTATATTCTGTCTAATGGTTATCAGAGGGTGACAGCACAGGTTTGCCTAAATAAATCTGATTATGGGAACAGATATGACTCAGCTTTTTGCTTGATTTATTCCCTAAGTACCCATGTTCCTAATTCAGTAATGTTTGTTTCAAATCAACTTAGATACAGCCCGATGGTAACTTTGTCCCATTTTGGTTTTACAGGACAACTGCACGCTGTTCTTCTTGGAATCGCCACCTGTGATTGACAGTTTGACATCGAAATGAGTAAGTGGAGATACAAAGCAATGTGATACCTTCATGTTGTCTAAATACGGTCACTTCAGGCTTCCACACAAGATCTGGTACATTTACTTATTACTGTCGATGGGCATAATTCAATGCAAATTACAGCTGCTGTGAAATACTCTTTTATAACACTGACATATAACTGTAAACATTGAACGCATTTTTCACAGAATAAGTTGATAGTTCTAGTCCTGTTTCATTTCACTATGACCAAAATCACACACAGAATAAGTTGCACTGATCCTCTTTGTGCTGAGGTGTTTTTTCCTTTGGACATGGGGGACTAATTCTCCACACCACAAAAGAGAACACCATGGAGCGCATGTTATTTTGTTTTTTTTTCCATGACAGTGCACCCCTGCGAACATCAAACAGGCCTCCATACCCAAAAAAGGAGGTGCTTTGAGTTTGACTTTTTGCTGTGTTTGATGAACCAGTCTTCCCCCTGAAATCTTTGCATGAATATGGAGTAGCACAGCCTCCATGAGGCAGGCAGCCATCTCCTCTCTTCTCTGGGTAACTTCAGACGGGGTTCCTCGCGGGGGGTCTGGAGTGGATTCTGGGGGGCACCACAATGCCAGCCTTCTTCACAAAACCTGGCACTTTTGTCTTTAGAGAGAAGCCATGCAAAATTCATTGTTTTCACCCTGCAAAGGCAGGGGATGGATAAATATTTTTGAAGCGTTTGTAGCAGCAGAACAGAGGAATGGTGCCTCTCTGTAGCTTTGTGCTGGAATATTTTCTTTCTTTCTCTCATGCGCTTGAATATCAGCGCAAGTTATTGTAGCTGTTTCAGCTGTACAGATCTCCCCTTCCTGATCAATGGGAGAGTTGTGGGAATAATTCAGAGAGCTTGTACATGATTAAACATGCGGCAGCAGGACTTAAATCATTTAAGAGATAATTCATAGAAGTGTAAGTAGTTACTGAGTTTCCTGAGCTGCAATTGCTTTGCATTAAACAGAATTTTTTATTTATTTACTGTTTTTGTTTTTGAGTTCAAATGAAACATGACTTTTGTTATGACCATAGACTGTATGATAAATAGATGTAGTGTATGTGATTTGAAGCCTATTGTCGATGGTGCCATATTGGAAACGCTGAACTCAACCTAACTTCTGTCCAGCTAATGTGAGGTAAAGAGGCGGGCTTTGAGCTTCCTCTCTAACAGCTACAGTGTTCCCACCTGTCAGTCAAGTCAGCTGTGCTTCTAATTATGCAAAACTCATAGCTTAATATATTCTAAACTGCTGAGTTATGAAAAAATCTACCTCCCATAGTGTTCGCGAAACTAGCTATTCAAACTAAAAAAAAATTTCGTACCAGGCTGTAAACATGTTTATTTTTGTTATAAAGATTTGCTTTTTTGAATAGGCGTGTTTGTGGTGTCCAGTACTTCAGAAGCCAGCATCAAGTGGACACTCGAGGAACTGCAGTGTTTTGCACTTCCACATTGCTTCTGACTAGGGATGCCCACAATTAATCGATTATCGATTAATTGATTGTTAAGAAATTACTCGAAAAACACATTTTTGTTATCAATTTTCCGTCACGTGGAACAAACATCATGTGGTCTCATATTACACTCATCTATCAGGGAGGTGTTTAAAGTTTAAAGTATGTTTAGATGGGAATCAGCTGGTAAAGGTGTTGCGCACAGCGGAGATGCCCTGCTGGCGGCTGCTGCTGCGCGTCAGGTCTCCACGTGCGCTTTTTAAAAGAGGATCAATACAGAACTGCTGCCAACAACGACATGGACACAAAGGTTCACAACTATAAACAGGACATTTCCCACCTTTGGATACGAAGGCAACAGACAGGTGGGAAATTCTGGTATACTATGTTTGCAGACCAGCAACATCAGAGCCGTCTGAGCTTTTCTGCAGCTGGACTGATTATGACCCGGTTGCTCTCCCGGCTGACACCTGACCGAATACACATGTTTATTTCTCTCAATAAGAACGAGTAGACAGAAAACTGGACACTGTGAGTCTGAAGTACTTTTCTGTTAGTAGTCTCAGCCTTCACTTTATAAGATTATGTCCGCGGAGAATATTTGAATGAGCCTGATCGTTGATATTCTGCGTGTCAAACATGTACCCGTATTCAATCCTGTCAGTTATTTGCATTTTGTTGCTGTAAAAAATATTATTTAGGGGGAAAACAACGTATTTGGACATGTTCTTTGACGTAAGAATAATAATGTTTTTTTTTTGTATCAATTAATCGATAATTGATCATTAACATTTCCAAAAATCGATCATGGAAAATACTTAAAATGTACATCCCTACTTCTGACTCAAACTTTGCCACATATGGACAGACACTGATCTTGCATCTGAGAACAGACTGACTAGAATTCCATACTTGTCTTCACTATGACTCCTGTAACCTCATGCTAGATTAAACTTTGGCATCCAAACCTTTTATACCAGTACCTCACAGTACAAGAAAAGGTGAATTCTTTACATTTTCTGTTGAGCTGTCCTCTATAATGAAGCCAGTAAGAAAAGTGTATTAATTATGTATTTTCCATTGTAAAGCATCTGTAAACCACCATGATTAATGTTTTATTTTGTTGCAGCAATTCCTTTGTCACTTTAGTTTCTCGTCTGATAGCGGCTCTGATTTCCTCGGGGACCCTGCACACCAGCAAATCATCCATTTAGAGCCTGTGGAAATCCGGGTGATTTGCTGAAAACGATAGCCCATAACTCGGTTACGACAACTTTAGAGCAATGCTCACCCACTTCACGCTGAATTGGATTAACAGTAGCCGAATGCTGATATTAACCAAGTGATGAAATTACCACCACAGGTTTTGGTGCTAATGCAGTTATCAAGATGAGTGAATATTCCCGAATCTGATTAGCACGGTGAACTTCAACCTCCCCGGATTGAATGAGCCATAATTTATCCATGAAGAGCATGACTACACCCCTCTTTGCCTTTGACTTGTCTTCCACATTGAGATTAATATTCAGAGATCCTCTGTTGGCACCCACTTAAACCTGCCTTTGTCATAACTTTGACTCACAAGCTATATCTCACTCAGAAAACTGCATTAAATCTCCTTTTCACTCATTCAGACATGAATCTACAGGTTCATCTCATTTGAGCTACAGCTGCACAGATTTATGAGGATGTTCAACTTAATCCTGAACGACACCAGATTGGAAAAAAAACGCAGAAGTCATGAGACATTTGATGACTGCATTTATCTGGAGTGCCATTACTCCTAGAAGAGGTCAGCTAAGCCTTAGTTTGCAGCCAAAAGGCAGGTGGCCCCTCGGACACAGGTCATAATTATGGCCCTAGGTTGGGATTATGGAGAAGCTAATGCTAAGATATGCAGCAGGATGGAGATGTGTGAAGACGAGGGTTGAGCAGGGATTGACTCCTTAATGTAATTACACCCACTCAGGGGAGAGAAGAAGACAGAAGTGGGCTGGGGATTTGAGAGAGGGATGTGACAGCATCACAAAGGGGAGCAGAGGAGTGTCAGCAGACCTGTCTCTCAGGGTTGAGGATTGGCCTCATGGCCTCGGGCCAGGCAAGAGAGATTAAAACATTGTGGCCGCAGGGCCGGGAAACAGCACACCCAAACACAGGACACAAGGGCTGGAATTAGAATAATGGGACATGAGGATGATGCATATAATTCATTGTTATTCCGGTGCTCTGCTGTTGCTTCAAGCGATCCACTGGCTTGACTTCCATCTAAATTCTGCAGCCTGTTTTTGTTGCTCTAGATTTGAGCAGAATTGTGAATGCGAGAGTGTTCCATTGATGCATAATGCTCGGAGACTTGTTATTTCTGCCAGGTGTGCCAGGTGTAGACAATGTGGCTTTTACTTCTCAACACGCAATCACAGAATGGATTGCCCACTCTGGAGTTGGCACTCCCTCACACAGGAAAAAGAAAGAGTAGGGGGTAAAGAAAGGCCCTTTGATGAAAGGACTGAACCCAGCCCCCACTCGCACTCTTTCCCTCCCCTCCTTCTCTTCCTTGCCCTGTGGAGTTAATCTGGCAAAGAGGAGGCAGCATCAGCCAATTTACACAAGCAGCAGCTTTCTTTTTTGTGCTGTGCCTTCTCCCTCGCCGATGTGTCTCCACCCCCCCATCCACCTCTCTGTTCTTTGTGTGTGCGCTTGTTTGCCCACGTCCGCGTGCGCATGGTGTCTGTGTTGCTCTTCACGCATCGGGGCGGTGGAATAATTTCAAGTACAGTAAGGTGAAAGACGGTCCAACACCCTCAGGCTGCCAACACCTGCCTCATACAAGCTGTGCAGCTGAGGTGAGATGGCGCAGGTATCACCAACTGCACCTACACCCATCCTCATGTGCCCCCACTTATTGAGCAGTCTGGCACTCCTTTGTTGACTTCCATGCTGTCTTCTTTGTGATAAAGACTTTGTAATTGCGTTTTAAAAAAAAGTGGGAAAAATTGATTTAAGGGGAGAGGGCTCCATGATTGGGCCCCGCCCTTCAAGCACCTCTCCATAAACACACATTAATGCAGACACTTGATGTGAAATGACCACCTTTTGGGCTCCATGTATTTTCAGTAAAAAAAAGAAAATAAAATTAAAACATTTCATATCACCAGGCTATGGATGGGATTTAATTTAAAAGCCTGAATGATGCTGCGTTTTATTCCCACCATGGCGGATGTGTGTAGGCATAAATCACCCGTGTTTACTCTGTCCATCACTGTGTCCCTGCAGTAATTACCTAAACACAAACTATGGGTTTTGTTCTGTAATGGCATTAGTCACGCTGGTGAGAGGCGCTTGTTTCTGCTTCCTGCTGTAATGCACTCAATAAATCCTCTGGATGCGCTGACTCTTTCGCAGTTCGGAAGCGTATTCAAATATTGTTGTCCATCAGTTGTGTTTTTTTTCCTCCATGAGGCTTGGCTGGATCAATCCAATCAAAGTTCATCTCAGCCGGACGTTTATTTTTTAATGAACGGCGCCTGGATACGGCGTTGCTCTGCATGCATCCAGACTGGGCTGGGAATGATAATTGAAAAGGATGTAGGATGCTTTTTTCCCTTTTTAATATAAAGGGATTTGTCTGATACATAATCCAGGGTGGCAGCAGTTATTGTTTTGGTAAATTAGACCACAGAAATATCAGAATATGCTTTGGAGTAGCTGATGTGTCTTCTTGTTTTTCTTTATTGGACAGGAGAGCTGGAGAGAGAGAGGTAATGTGGGGAGCAGACAGTGGGGGAAGTTGCAGCTGATGGTAGAGGCTTGGAGTTGAACCTGCGACCATTGCGACAAGTTCCATTGCCTCTATATGTGAGACCTGTGCTTAAAATGCTAGGCCAATTGCGCTCCATTAATGTGTCTTTTGCGCTCACCTAAAGAAAGGCGGCTGCCAGTGACCCCTGATGGATGTTGATGCAGCACCTATAAGAAGATTGAGATATTTAGTGTCCTCTTTTGAATGTTTTAGCTCTTTCCCTCCTGAGTGGTTGGTCAAAGGTGAAGGAGACCAGTCTCAGCCCAATTTACACAATGATGCATCAGCACTTTGCGCGCCCCGGGTCAATAGAAGTCTGCCAGCACCTCACACAGCCTGTCACAGTCAATAGAGTGGCTGACATGACATGTCCTGCACCAGTGATTGAATTACTGGCCATTTGTCGGCCATGATTGTCTTGCTGTCATATCAGTTTTAATCTCGTTGTTGGAGCTGTCGATCACACCGTCATCAGATCGTGACGGCAGAGTGAGAGAATATTTTTGCAGTAATTTGAGGATTCTCTTCATGAGAGAGCTGCATTTATTTCCTCTTTAAAACCAATTTGTCCCTTCATTATCAAGAAAGACTCCCCATCAGGAGCTGGAGTGTCGCTGCATCCCCTGTCTGCCTTCATCTTTTCATCCTAAAAGATTTAATTCACACCCACAGAACAAACTGAAAAATAATCTATTCAGCAAGTTCACTTTTCCTCGTTTCTGCGTGGTTTTAGAGTCACGTAGATAATGGATTTCTCAGAAAGGTAAAATTAGATTTCTGTGTAACAATGGCACACACGCAGCTCGGAAAAACCTGTGCAACAAAGTGGACGCATGAAATCACCTGCACACACTTCTTTGCACATCACTGCATGCATGCAGTATGTATGTTGCGTATACATCCACATATTTTTTGCTGCTGTGATGCATTTTCAGTAAATTAATTGCCAACACTGTGCAGTATGTCGTAATTACCATAGAGGAGTGGCGTGGGTTGAATTATGATGAGTATGAGTAAATAAATAAATAGTCACTGGGGATATGAAGTGGAAGGAGAGATGACATTTACAGTAAACTGGGGTGTTGGTCTTAGATAAGGTAAACAAGAGAATCAATCCTTCGTCCTCATGTTAGATATAAAACTTGAGGTGGTCTTGAACGTACAGCTAAAGATCGTTCTTATAATTCATAATACGAATTGTTGCAAAATTATAAAACGTTGCTTCATCCACTTCTTGACATTTTGCCGCAGCAGTACTAAAAGAAACCAAAGAATAGTTAATAATTCAGACACTGTAGAATATGCATGCTTTTCTTCAATTGACTGTTTAAAATGCACAGACTGAGACTCTTCAAATATTGATTTTCTCCCTCTCTCCAGAAGTGTTTTAATGCAGGGAACCTCTGATAAAGCCTTCTCAGTGACACATGGAACAAAGGAGTGTGAAAAGGTAGTTAAGCTACAAACGTAAGTCTGTGTTTCTGAGTCACACATAAGCTCAGGATTTGCATCAGTTCCAACCAGAGACTGTATAATATATGGACGTAGTATCCCTGACATCAACCATTTGTTTCTGAAGAGCAGTTGTCGTCTGTGGGTGCCATATTGGAAATGCTGAACTCAACCTAACTTTGTCCGAGCTAGTGTTTTTTAAAAGTAAACTTAAGACTTAACTTTTTAATCTAGCTTTTAATTTGGAGTCATTTATTTTTAGCCCTGGACTGCATTATTATTATAATCATTGCTTTAACATTTATCCATCTTATTTAAATATTTATTAATGTTTATTTCTTGTATTTATCTGATCTTTTTAACTCTACCATTTTAAAACTTTTCTTTCTACTCCTATTTTATCAATTTTACTGATTTTATCATATTTTTAAATATTTTATTTATAAAATCGCCTTTTATAATTTTATCATTGGTGTTGTTTTCTGTCTCTGTTATTCTGTGAAGCACTTCAGGTTGCATGTTTATATGTATGAAAGGTGCTATATAAATATAGTTGAGTTGAGTTTGTCCGAGTTAAGGCTGATTTATACTTCTTCGTTGAATCAACGGCGTACCCTACGCCGGGGGTCCGTGTAGCTGCCGTACCTACGCCGAGGCCTACGCACATAGCTGACGTGCACCTCCTCCAAAATGTAACTACACGTAGAGCCGACGCGGACCTCAAGCCCTGTGATTGGTCCGCTCGGCGGCTTTGTATTTCCCGCATCTACAACACTGCCGGGATCCCGGACATCAGCCGCACATCGGCCGTGTATTCCATCTCCTCCTCTCTATTCTTCATGTAATCATGTCTGTATGATAAACAGCAACATGTATCAGCTGTAGATTAACATAACACGCTCTGAATCTCTGTGGAAAAGTAAACAGAGATCGTAGCGGGGCAGGAAGCAGGCGACCGGCTATCAGAGAGACCGCACTGCCCTCTAGTGTTTCGGCGGAGAATTGCTGCGCGACACGGACACACACCAACGCACAAGTATGTGGGGCTCAAGTCCGCGTCAGCCCCTGCTGCGTAGGGGAGACGCAGAAGTACAAATCAGCCTTTAGTGTGAGGTAAAGAGGCGGGCCTTTAGCCTTTTCGCTAACAGCTACAGGGTGCCTGCCTGTCAATCAAGTCAGCCGTGCCCTTATTTAAGAATAACTCAAAAGTTTTATATCTTCAAAAATAACCAGTTATAAAAAAATTCACCCCACCTTACCGAGCTGTAAACACCGTCTGTAAACACCGTCTGTAAACACCGTCTGTAAACATGTTTATTTCTGCTGTAAAGATTGTCTTTATGTGGTTTCCGGTGTTTCTGCAGCCAGCCTCAAGTGGACGCTTGATGAACTGCAGTTTTTGGCACTTCCACTTGGGCTTCATACTTTTTAGACCGGAGGTTGCTGCTTGGTTCCAACACAACACAACACAACACAACACAACACAACACAACACAACACAACACAACACAACACAACACAACACAACACAACACAACACAACAGTAGTTTTGTGTTATCACATAAATTCCTCCTGCAGGATTTAGCAGCTCACTAATCTATCTACAGTATCGGCCTTGCATGTGTAAATTTCCTTTTATGACCTGTCAGGCCTCAGCGGCACAACTTCAGAGGAACTCCTTGATCGCTGTAACTCATCCACTACAGCTTTCAAAACCTCATAGTTCACCTTGCTCCTCTGATCCGAACCCAGCCCAGCGAGTGTTATTTAACCAAGAGATAAATGGCTGGTTGGGCGTTGCTCATGAGTCATGGCGTCGGTGAGGATAAATAACAGGAGCAGACTGACAGGACACAGGACAGTAAAGAGTAGAGATATCAACATCAACACAGGCTCGACCCACCGCAATGTAATTTTGCAAGTCGTTAAATCACTGCCAGAGAAATATGAGTCCAAGGTTATTGAGCGCTGCGTGAGTGATGGAGACGCCGAGTGGTCCACAAGGCTCAAGTTGCTGCGGAAATGAGATTTAACACTGTGTCATGTCAAGCAGAGGAGAGGAAAAAACCTGAGTGGGGCTGAATTGTATCTGTTGATGCACTGCTGGAGATCTTTAGTGCGTAAGATTGGTAGGAATTACGGACTGAAACTTTATCTGGAAATGAATCAACACAGTGATGCTTCACTGGGGCTCTATTTTCTCCACAGCACTGCTTTTTTTATTCACGGGGAATGCTGTGTTTGTTCTGATGGACAGTACTCATCTTCTACATAATGGAGAAGCAGAAAGGCAAAGAAGGGTGAGGGGATCGGGGTGGAAAGATGTGAGGCAGTAAGACGGGGGGTTTAGGCAGGGTGCACCATCCAATTTGTGATGGACCAGATGCTGTACCCTCAAGCGAGGTATTTTACCCCAAACGGTACCTGTAAAAACTCCATCTGTTGAAACGGGCCCTGGAATATGTCAGCACTAGCTGAAGGCTCTCTCGCTGAGCTAGGGCTGGCTGTCTGGCTCTGAGGATCATGTGCTGTCAGCTGTACCCCATGGGCTGAGGGAGGCAGAGAGATGCTGCTATGGCAGTCTGACAGCAGGGCTGTGGCAGCCGCAGCCTGTACCAACTCTCCCAGAGCCCCAGAGAGGAAGAGGAGGGGGAGAAAAAAGGAGTCCTATCATAATATGTAGAACATGTTGTTGAATGTCAGAGTGGTGCAGAGATTGCAAATCATCCATTCTGAATGTCATAGAAAGGTGCCATATGCATACAGCTGCCACACAGAATGGTCAGCAGGCTTGTGGACAGATGTGTCACGAGCTGATGTGTCCTTTCTGAAATACGGGGAAGTCAAAACATTTATAGTCCTTTAAAAAAGTGTTTGTCTTTGCATTTTAAAATTAGCTCACAAGTTTTGAATTGTTCTGTTGGCACGTCTTAGAATCCGCCTCTCTGAGTAATTCAGAGAGCGCAAGCCCTGCAGCCTGCTTACAGGAAGCCTCAGGCACAGTCTCATATTGTATGATGATGTGAGTAGTGTAAACTGTGCAGTAAAAGGCAGGAACACGGATGTGAATAACAGCCTTCTTATTCACACACTGCTTTATTCCCTCTTTAAGTAGTTTGTGATTATCTTGATGAAATGATTCTCCTCTAAGCTTCACAATGAACCAGGATGCAGAGATGGATAGTAATTCTTACCTTCCACAGGAGTTGTGTAAGCCTGAGATGTATATGATTAGGCTCTAACAAGAACCGGTTTGATCAGTGACTCCAAATTTGCAGAGAGCGCAAATGATCACGCTCGCACCACATGTTCACAAGAACACACCTCCACTGCGCAGGGAGGGAAACATTGCCCGCAATTTTCCATCCACTCTTACTTGATTTGACCTAGCCGTTTCACCCTGGTTCAATATATCCTTCTTTATAAGAGACAATAGGGGCAACTTTACCAGCTCCTGCTTCTGTTCCTGTGTCAGGTGGAATAGAAGAATTAGAGGAGTAAATGTGGTGTCCTCTGCAAAGCCCCGGTCTTAAGCAGGTAATCTGTGGGTGTGTGGATGTCTGCTGTCACCTCACAGTGATCCAGGGCTAACACTGTGGATGTAACCAGACATCTGTTAGAGGACATTCATACCCTGACCTGCAAAAATAGTAATAAGTTTGAGGTCAAACACCTTCACAAAACCTGGATTCTGCACAATGTCTATTTTACTTTCATTTCGTGGTGATTTACGACAATTTCAATTTAGTTCTTCTCGTTAGAGCTAGTTTCCTCACCTGCAGCAGTCCTGTGCATGTATGTGTGTGTGTGGAAATAATCAATCCCCATAGCAGTAATCAATGGGGGGAGAAGTATGCAGTAATTTAGTTAATTAAAAGCTGGGGGGCATCAGACAAGACTGGGCGTTGGATCTCCATTTTTGAGGTGGCATAATTATGTGTTATACTTTGTGAAATGGCTGGTAGGGGTTTCCTGCCCGCGTAAAAAGACTCTGAATATTCATCAGGCTTTGTTAAATAGTGTTTGTAGACATATCACCTCTTCGGGAGATTTACCCTTGCTCTTTGGTTACTCATCCAAAGAGGCATTAGAGGAAAACAATTCCAGGGGCCTCAGTGTTTAACATAGCACCGTGCGTGCATGTTAACAACTGAACACAAGCACTTCTCGCAGACACTGAAACAGCAAGATATGAGAGTTGCCTCAGCAATGTGGCAACCACCCTGGCAAGAAAAAACCCAGCAATTAGCAGTAATCTGTTGTAGCTAAGTGGACTTAGAGTGAAAAGCCCAAACCAAACAGGAACACGAGGGATGAATTCTGTCTAATTTGAAGTCATTTTGATGGGCAACCTGAGCATGGAGGAGCATATGGCAGACAATTCTGCCGTGTTTTGATAGTGTTCATAAACAGAGACCATTGCCATGCTTCATTTCAGCCCAAGTGCTCTTCGCTGGAGATAAATGCAGCATAGAAAAATGAGGGGGTGTAAATTGGTCGGTAATTGCGTTCTCTGGGGAGAAAACCCGTGCACAAATCTTGTCCCATGTGCAAGTTATCTGCACAATTTGCATTCGAACGATTTCATGCAAATGTCCATCTTTCTCTGCCGCAAATACACCTCTTCAACTTTGTTTAATTTAGCAGAATGAAATGACATGTTCTCTCAGATTGTAGATGTGCTTACCAAGTGATCGTCCTTAAACAGACTTGAGACACAGCAGCCACAGAGATGATGCTGCAATGAAGTCACCCAGCTTACTCATCTGTTGTCAGATATCTTAGCAGCAGCCCCGATGTCATTAAACATTGAATTGCTTTCCTCCAGGTGAGATGTCTGTTTCCCTTAAAATAAAAACCTGTTTTTTTTTTACAGCTTTTGTTTATTATAGCCCTCCAGTTTACAATAACTGCAAGGGCAGATGAAAGCTATAGTATCTAGTTACCTATAGCGTCATCTGTTGTTTTAATGGTGGGCTCTATCACTACACCTCCAACAACTTTCACCTGGCTTAAGAATCAGCTTGGAGTTTTCTCAAAAGTTAAATGCCATCATAATAATTAGGTAATATAATTAGATAAATAGCTTGTTATAAACATTTACACCAATGATAACCCAGATGTGCACTAAAGCAGTTTCTGTGACTGATTCAGGGTGCTCCTTCTCTACAAGAGAGCCGTAGGGCATGACAGTCTGACTCCACATGTGGCTGTCACTCTCTGTTTGAATTGTCTATAAAACATGATGGATATTGTAGCTCTTCTGGCTGTTTAGCAGCCGTCAAATGAACAGCCTGACACAAATCTGTGCTGAGAAAACGAGGATGATTTGTATTTATATGTATATGACGAGGCTTGTCATAAGTTATGTGTAATATCCTCTGTTTTAAGTAAATAGTCAGCCAGCTTCTTCAAACCTTCGCACATTTAGAGACCACAGACTTGATGATAACAAAAGACAGATCGCACAAGATCTCTCTCTCTGAGCACACCACACACTAACCGATTCTTCAGCAGAGTATCAGGTTCTTCACGCTCAATATTCCAAATCTTGTTTAGTAAAACGTAACTTCGGTGTAAACAAACATGGCGGACGAACAGGAAGGAATTTCGGTCCAACTCTTCTCTTTGTCCGTCCTGTTGTGGTAGGTTTTGGAGGAAACGTTATATAAACATTAGGGGTGCAACGACACACAAAATCCACGGTTCGGTTTGGTTCGATACATATTTGTCACGGTTCAATGCGATTTCAATACAGAAAAAGAGAAATTTCCATGACTTTTTTTACTTGTAGTTTATTGAAATTACCAACATTTGTTTCTGCTCAAATTGTAATCTGGGTATCAGGGGCAGCTATACCTGACACATGTTCTGCTGTGCATGGGGGGTTGTGTCTGTCTGTCTGTCTCTGTCTGTCTGTCTGTCTGTCTGTGTGCGCATTTGCCGTGAACGCCCAACCATGTAGAGACAGAAATGACATCCCCTCATGTAAATAAGATAAATAACATAAGGCTCTTTAGTCTGTTAAATAAAAGAACAAGGTATAGACCTGATCTATGAGAGAGGTAACCTTAAATCACTTCTGCTTTGACTTCCAAGGGGGGCAGGAACCGGGGGACACTCGTGCTTCCCTCTTGTGCAGATGCACTCTCACACACACATACGTGCACGTATGAACCCAGCAGAACGTCGTATGGTGAAATCATAGACTGTATAAAATAGGGTGAAATATATATTTCTATATATACCCTACGCCGGGGGTCCGCGTAGCTCCCGTACCTACGCCGAGGCCTACGCACGTAGCTGACGTGCACCTCCTCCAAAATGTAACTCCCCGTAGAGCCGACGCGGACCGCAAGCTCTGTGATTGGTCCGCTCGGTGGCTTTGTCTTTCCCGCATCTACAACACTTCCGGGATCCCGGACATCGGCCGCACATCGGCCGTGTATTTCATCTCCTCCTCTCTATTCTTCATGTAATCATGTCTGTATGATAAACAGCAACATGTATCAGCTGTAGATTAACATAACACGCTCTGAAACTCTGTGGAAAAGTAAACAGAGATCGTAGCAGGACTGGAAGCAGGTGACCGACTATCAGAGAGACCGCACTGCCCTCAGGCATTTCGGCGGAGAATTGCTGCGCGACACAGACACACCGACGCACAAGTATGTGGGGCTCATGTCCGCGTCAGCCCCTGCTGCATAGGGGAGACGCAGAAGTACAAATCAGCCTTTAGACTGAATGAATGTGGGAGGAGCGCGCAGTTCAGTGGAACTGCGCTCGAGAATGCAGCCCGGAGGAGTCGAGCGCAGATCCTCTGAACTTTTAGCACAGAGCGCCTCGTCAGAAGTTGATAAAATAAATATAAAATTGCGTATTGTTCGGTTCATAGGACGGACTGAACCGTGACCACTGTATCGAACGGTTCGATTCAGATACATGTATTGTTGCACCCCTAATAAACATTCATGCTGTTGCCATAAATCCACCAGTTGGTCTTCCATTTCGGAGGTCCGAGACACTTGTTTTCACCGGCGCCATGTTTTTGTTTGTTTTTACTACCTCTTCCGTCAGTCAGCTGAGTCAGATTGCGTCTTGATTGGCTTTTGCTCCGGTACATGTGACATTACACACTGTGTGTGCTCGGCTTCTCTAGGAACATCCCACACACTACAGAATTTCTAGTCGCAAATATTAACCACATTCATTATTTACGATCTCTCCTTCTAAAGCCTTCCGAGCGGCTTTGACCGGACAAAATAACTTTTAACACACCCTCACACCACAGGAAAATCAGACATAATGTCGTTTGCAAACATCAGACAATCGGGCCTTTGCTGGCTTTGATCGTAAGGGGGAGATGGGGACAAAAATCAGCCTGATTATCCTGTAGTGTGTACCCGCCTTTTAAGCAAATTTGTCAGACATCAGGTGTTTTGTTTGAATGTCCTCTTCGGCCTTAATGGAGGGACAGCTGGACCACAGCCGTATCTCCATGTCCTCACTCCACCCTGCCGTGAAGCGCTTGTATCATGTCTACTCTTATCACATCTCTGTCACGACAGGCCCCGTGCATTCACTCCGGCTCTACCTGCTCCTCTCATGGAAAAAGAGGGAGGGGGGTTACACACATGGTAGAGTCCGAGTACATCGTTTTAATTAAAAGACGTGCTGCACAGGAGGGAGGCTCAGAGGGTGAGGGGTGGACCATAGGGTGAGAGACATCTGCCCTCACAAGCACAAAGACAGATGGACACGTATGTGGGCTCCTTTCATGCTAATTAGTATGATGATGAGGATGTTTTATAAGTGACCAGAAGTATGATGGCCTGCGCTTATCAGATCCTAAAGGACAATAACCCTGGTGATATGTTATCCTTTCTCTAAGGTCAACAGACCCCATGAAAGAGATTGAAAACAGCAATGTGGTCTTAATGCTCTCTGACTGTTCTCAAGCCCTTTTAATCCCACTGACAACATCAATCCGTGTAAACGGGTCTCAGCTACTTCCTTTTTGTAGTAAGATTAGACAAATCCTACAACAGCTGGTCACTGGAGGTCCCAGTAAACACTACTGACTCAAGGGTAAACAGTGCAATATGGACAGACTGTTGGAATCAAGGGGGGGACAACAAAATATTGATCGTCAATTAAAACAATACAGTGCTCTTGACAGATTTCCCTGCCAGTTTAACTCACTATGTCATTATTTCATGACTCATCACTCGATGCGAATGACATGGTTTACAGTAGATCCCACTCCTCTTTACCCTTTCTTGTTAAGAATCAACCCTGATCACCTTTTATAAAGCCACAACTTTTAATCTTGGATGCTTTATAATATTACTAAGGGTAAAACTTACAGGAGATACAAGGATGACATCAGCAACTCACGCAGCCAACACGTTGCCAACACGTAGCAAATGTGCAGTCTACATCCAGCAAACACGTAGCTTAGACAAAGCCAACAAGTAGCCAACACTCAGCAAACACGTAGCAAACATGCTGCCAACATGCATCCCACACATAGCCAACATCCAGTCAACATGCAGCCAACACACAGAAAATATGCAGCAAACATGTAGCTTAGACAAGGCTATCAAGTAGCAAACACGCAGCCAACATCCAGCAAACATGTAGCTTTAGCAAAGCTATCAAGTGGCCAACACGCAGCCCACACTTAGCCAGCATCCAGTCAACATGCAGCCAACACACAGAAAATATGCAGCAAACATGTAGCTTAGACAAGGCTATCAAGTAGCAAACACGCGGCCAACATCCAGCAAACGTATAGCTTTAGCAAAGCTATCAAGTGGCCAACACGCAGCCCACACTTAGCCAACATCCAGTCAACATGCAGCCAACACACAGAAAATATGCAGCAAACATGTAGCTTAGACAAGGCTATCAAGTAGCAAACACGCGGCCAACATCCAGCAAACGTATAGCTTTAGCAAAGCTATCAAGTGGCCAACACGCAGCCCACACTTAGCCAACATCCAGTCAACATGCAGGCAAAACACAGAAAACATGCAGCAAACACTTAGCTTAGACAAAGCCAACAAGTAGCCAACACGCAGATCTTATTGTCATCATGGGCGACATGCCAAACATTGTATCTCCTTGTGTTTTTCACCTAAAGAATAAATACAGGTGTTATAGTTAGCATTTTTTGAAAGAAGTTGCTGTGGGGTTGACTGTAAATTTACCACAGCTCCCTTCTTCATTGTAATAAAGGAACATGTTGATGCAGCACTGTGGCTAACTAATGTGTTCTAATAGATGTTGCAACCGGAGGAATATTACACAAAGGAAAGAAAAACTACACATGCATTTAGTTACACAAGTGATGGGATAAATCCATATCCTTAATTAAGTATATGCTGACTTTTACTTTCAGCATGTGATGCCCAGTATTTACTCTGTCCTGAGAGTAGAATCTGTCTCTGTTGATTGTAGCTGTGTTGCAGCTTTGTGTCATTTATAGAGGAGAGAATAATGTTGGTCTTAAACGGACATGTCAGGCTCACTAGCCTCTTTAATTACGACCACAATAACAAACTGATCTCTAATTCAAGATGACAGACTTGAAGTATTTGACAAAATTTGCATCATTTCACTTTTATCTCCATCATAATCAAATGTTAACGTTGCTTTTGTGCCACGCCCCTCTAAGAATTCTAATCATCCCAGAGAATAAGACAATATTAGTGATAATAGTGTTTTTTCTGTTTATGATGTAAAACATATATGGTGAGATTATCTCATTGTTAATTCATGAGATCTTCAGATGAATAATAGATGTTGTCCTTTGAGACCGCTGCCCTTGTGCCTCCCCTTGTTATTAAGAGAATTCCAGATGATATCAGGCCAACGCGTTCCCTTTGGTGTCCTCCTGGAAACTCGGGTTCAGAACCGGCCACTGATCCATCATGTTGCCTCGATGTTGCACGTATCATACATCATCATTTAAGATATTGGGAGTTTTCTGCTCCTGTCTGCTGTAATATTTGGGTTGGACGGTTTCTATACTGCGGTAATGTATGTCGCTGCCCTGAAATGCTTTTTCAGAATCAGTGCAGATGTGTCTTCATGAAAGTCGAACTATCTATTTCTTTGTGTGCTGAATCATGAATCACTAGTTTCTACATTTATATTACTAAGAAAATAATTACCCCTGTTCTGTATTTTATGTGGTTATCACACTCTTCATCCATACTCTCTTCATTATGATCTACTGTGTTTAAAATAGCAATAATTAAACATCTGCCACATTTCAATTATTTCCACTTGTGGGTAAGAATGGCCCTGAGCTAACGGAGACTGTGCCCTATGCATCTTGGGTACGAGAGTCTGAATAATCGAGATAATTATCTCCCTCAGCAACAGCGTTTTTAAACAGGGAATTACCATAAAACATTGCTAATTTTAATAGGAGACCTAATGCATCTCAAATAATTATAGCACAACGGGCCATAAGTAGAGGGAGCTTTGAATCGTTCACCCCCATTTGAAGGAGGAGAGGAGGGGAGGAGATAGTGGTGTGTATTTCAGAAGGTGGCATGAGATCTCTTGTTGCTAATCTAGCCTGTACAGCAGATAATATGGGTCACTGAGTGTGATTGTGATTGTATAGATTTTTCTTTCTTGTCCTTTGTGTTACAGTTTGTAAAAGAGGCTCAATTTGCAAAACCAATGTGTTGAGTTTCAGAATTCTTTTCCCCCCCTTCCTCTTCCATACTCAAACTCTGGCACACACAGGAAAAAAAAGGTCAAGCAATTAATCTCACCATAAACCATGATAAATTACAAAGACCAGTTTTACAGAATAATCCATAACAATATCAGTGCACGGTGCCCAGGCTGTAAATAAAGATGCTAGATGCTGTGATGCATTGCTGCTGAAGACTGTAGAGGAAATAAACACGCGGCGTCCCTCTGTGAAGGAATGAAATTCAGGGTCAAGTTGTTCTCATTTCCCCTCTTTCTTACTCTCAGTTGGTTCCTGGTGATTTGTTGGGTTTATGTTTTGTGACATGTAGTGCTAACTAAGTCCCTTTTGTTTTTCCCTTCCCTCTCTGTTTTGAGTGAATAGCTCTCCAGCTCTTGAGGCGATGATAAACAGCTCAGCTTCATACACTGGATATATTCAGCCTGGGGAACATTTGCACCAGAGTTTCTGACAAGCTTAGCAGGATGCTGATTTTACATGTAATCTCCTTTGAACATGATTGCCATATCTTTTTAGGCTTTTACAATAGAAACCAATCATTATTGTTTTTTTCTTCACAAGATCAAAAGTCATCAGAGAGGTGCTTTTAACCCAGTCACTCACCGCTGACAGACCTGATCTTCAGTGAATGTGAGTTCTAAGTAGACAAGCTCCCAGAGGCAGCAGTTTCCAGATCGGAGAGCACCATATCACTTCACCCCTTAATGAAGCTGCTGTAATCACACTCGTGCAGGATAGTCGTCTCTCATTAGCACTGCAGTTGGAGAATCGCTCTGAAACTCTTTGATGTTGTCAAAGATTCCCTCAACTGTGCTCAGAACAAAGAGCGTCTTCCTCTAAGATAAGGGGAGGAGGACGCTTCCTTCTGTTTTGAGGATGTCAGGAAGCTGTTTGAGTTTCGGAACCCTTTGTTTCGGTTCCAAAACAAATTATAGAAGAAGAAAAAAAAGCCCTGACTATTATTGTGATTTGTTCTGTGGGACTGCGTTTGAAAGAGGGAATCCTGACCAAACATAAAAACGCAGCACTTTTCCTCATTTACAGGAAAGAAAATAGAACATGTGTTAGTCTAGTGACCCTCACAAGTTGTTTACTCGAGCAGTATGTCACGAGAGGGAGTGCTGTTGTACCTTAGATCAGCATGAGATGTGGTCATGGGCAAAAACTGCAGCTGTTTTTATCTTCTGAACAGCACGACCAAGTGTGTGATTTTGTTTCTGTAAGCACTTCTATAAGCAGCATATAGCAGTAAATAATAATTAACAACCGATCGTTATTTTAATCATTTTTTTAGTCTGTAATTTTGCTCCCCTAATGAACTAGTTTTCCAGTCCGGCTTGAACTGAACTGCTTGAATGCAAAAACATGCTGGATACATAGAGGCGGACTAGTCTAGCGGTACTTTTAAGACTTTTCTCACTCACAAGGTTATAATCCAGCAGTTAAAGAAAACATTGGTACACTGTGAAGTAAAACAATGTTGTGGAGTTCTTGTTTTGGTTGAATACTCTTAAAGTTAAGGCAACAAGTGAGCAGAGAAGTGGCGCGAGGATCTGTGAACTTAATAATAATAACATGTACATTTTACATTATACACATGTACACTAGGGATGCCCCGATTAGCTTTCTTGGCCCCCGATCCCGATCTGATTTTTAAAAATTGAATATTTGCCGATACCGATTCCTTACAAAGATACTTGTGTTTGCTGAGATGATAGCACACTGTTTGTTTTCCTTTAAAGGTGACATATCATGCAAAATGGACTTCTTAATGGTTCTCTACCTGAAATATGTTTCCCTGGCATGTCTACAAACCCCCCGAGAATGAAAAAAATCCATTCTGCCCCTGTTCTGATTTCTCCACCTTTCTGTAAATGTGTGTGAAACGAGCCGTTTCAGACTTCCGTGTTTTTGTTACGTCACAACAATATCCGGTCTGTCACGGAGTCAGAGCTCGGAGCTTGTTCAGCCCATAGACTGTATAAAATAATACTGAATCCCTCCTCCGTTTTTCATTACCTGCACAAATGTGTGCTAACAAGGAGCTTAGGAGGGAGGCATGCTAGTTGCAGGCTGTCTTAATAAACACAAAGGTCGGTTTTACTCCCCACGTCTGCAGATTTGAAGATTTAGTGGATGATTTTTATTTATCATGGATAAGTGCTAGCGCTAGTTAGCATAGCCACATAGCTACATGTTCGTAGCTGTGTACCAAGACACACGTCGACATACTGATAAATAAAACAACAAGAAACACTAAATCTGTGACCAATCCTTCAGAAAGGTCCTGCTGCAGGCGCCTCTCCGTCAGGATCAGATTCTGGATCAGATTCAGAGGGTTGAAGTAATGTGATCTCTGAGCAGCCGTGTATATTCAGCCAACATGTAAACATTAGATCAACGTGCTGGAGAGCCGAGGCCACATCCACTTCCTGAGGGGGCGTGGTCAGAGAGAAAACAGAGTGTTCTGATGAGGACTGAAGAAGAGGGATTTTCAGGCAGACCAAAATCTGATTTCAAAGTGTTTTTTTGAGCATAAACTTTAAAGACATGTTTTGGGGACCTCTTAGACCAATATATATTGATGTCAAAAGCATGATATGTCACCTTTAACAACAATAACTAATTAAAAAAATAACTCAAATATTTCTTATATTTATCCATTCAACTTAATCCAGCTAGCATTGTTGTAAAAACTATCTGTTTTACAAGCTCTGCTGTATGAGACCCACGAAACTGGTGTGCATTCATTACAGCATGCTTATATCTGAGGCAGCTCTGAACGCAACTTTCACAAGACGGTGACGCGTGATTCACAACGGCAACATCCGGCTGTGAGATTGAGAACGTAAATATTGGGAGTGACAGCAAGATCCAAACATGCCTGCTTGCATGCCACTAGCTACGGAGGGGCATACCAGTACAGAGAATGAGAGCTACAGCTAGCCACAAGGTTTCTAATGCTAATGTAACAGACTGTCCTGTGTTTGGTTTGTTTTCGCCTTTTTGAACCGTATGTCCCTGTACAGTTACCATAGGGTGGGTATAGCAGATGCTTTTTTTCCTGTAATGTGTCTGGAGGTGAACATGTGAGTTCTACAATAACATTTTAAATCATGGCTCGAGTTCTACATCAATGTCTCATTTTATATTTTCTCATTATGTATACACAGTTAAGCGAACTCAGAACGCTCAATTACACTCAGCTGCGTCGGGACTGGACGTAAATGATCGGATGACATGATCGGCTAAAATATTGATCATCGATCAACTAAAAAAACGCCCAGATCGTCTCTGATCCGATTTTATTTTATTTTTTATTTAACCTTTATTTAACCAGATAAAAGACCCATTGAGATCGAGACCTCTTTCGCAAGGGTGACCTGGCCAAGAGAGGCAGCAACATACGTCATAGTAAACAAAACAGACAGATAACAACGACAACAAACATTAAAATATAAAATACAAGCAATTTGATAAAATAAAGAAGTTATTTTACAGTTACCATTTAAGAACACAGGCACTGCTCGAAGGATTTCCGTTGTCGTTTTCTTAAGATAGAGCGGAAAGCTACCAATGAAACAAGTGCTGACAGTTTCAGTTCAGATTGGAGGGCATTCCAAGCAGAGGGGGCAGAGAAACTGAATGCTTTTTTTCCCGTTTCAGTTCGAACACGAGGAGTAGAAAGATGCAAAATGTCATTTGATGGTAGGGCATAACGGCTTCAAGTTCTCTGGAGAAAAGTGCATAAATAAGTAGGAGCCAAGCCAAGAAGAGCCTTATAAACCAGAGTCATCCAGTGTGTATATCTCCTTACATTTAAGGAAGGCATGCAGTGGTGGGTGAGGCGGCTACAACCGATAGTTGAGATTGGGATCGGTACATCTGTAATATACACCATAACAAAAAACAAACAAAAAAACAGACAAAAAACCAACTTATTCCAACATTAATTCACTCACCAAACTGACAAGCTCAACCTCAGCAATTTCATATCTCTTCGTCTTTAAATAAATATTAGCTATGATGAAAAAATAACATAAATTCTTCGTTCACAACTCAAATGTTTGACCACTTATATTTCTAAATCATCATCACCTTGATTCCCATCCTTCCAAAGACCGCTAACAGGGATAATTGAATAAATAAGGAGTACAGAAAAGGAAATTTGAAATAAAACACATCTGCTTATGAACTAAGTGCGTGTAATACTTTACCAAATATCTTTTCCAAATGAAATACTTTGTGTTCAGTAGGTTAGGTAAGGAGGTCAGTAGGTCTTTACACAGGAGGACTGTTACAACCTGTTTCCCCCTGAGAGCCCTCCATAATCACACTGCTGTGGTTGTTGTAATGCAGATGAATACTGTTAACACCTGATACAACACAGTAATCAGAACAGCTTGAGAGGATTGATAATTCAGTCAGAGTTGCAATGCTGTTATCCTCTATACCAGCACTTAAAGAATACCTGTTGTCCAATCAAATAACTTTGCTGAAACGTACTCTTGTATTGCCCTTTGCCAGTTTTGTGTGGGAAATGCTTGTGCCCCATGCCAAGCTGGATGGATGAGAAGATTGTTGCCCAAAGATGTCTGAAGCACTAGTCAGGCACTTTTTTTTTTATGTTTTGGGACCTGTTTGAGACATCTGAGGCATACCTGGCATTTGATAAGGCTCCGTTCCAAGGCTGAGTTTGAGACAGGATCTTGTGTTTCCACACTTTGGCTCTGGCTGCCATGGCTGCTGTCTGGAGATAACACTGAGACTGGAGTCGCCAGCCTAATGCCACAGAGCAATTGGAGAAAGGCTCAGGAAAGAGGAGAAAAGCAGAGTGATTGTGAGAGAGCAAGGGACCAAACACATGTTTTTTTTTGACTCATTTCAGACTGTCTGGGGGGGCTTTGGTCACACATGGGAGCTCCCTACGTCGGTGCTGATTAAAAGGCACCACCACTCTGCTGCCTGTAGCTGAACGGCTGCAGGGAATCAGAACAAACATGGAGGCTTTCTAATTGTCTGCATACCTGTAGGGCAGGGGGAGCTAGTTTGCTAGCCACACACTGTGTACTCGCTGCGTTTGAAAGGAAACAATTGAAAAAGGAGGAAAAAAAACATTAAAGATTAATTTGAAATTAAGTTTCAAAGATGGACATTTGGCCCGCTGATTGTTTTACTCAAGCTTTTAAATTAGAATTTAGTAGGATGGCCGCAAGGATGTTCAAGACCCCAGACTTGATACCTCTAATCAGTCTGTTAGAAAGTGCAACAAATAATTAACAGAATATTTAAAAGGATGCCTCTTTGCTCTTCTCTTGGATACACTTCACTTTATCCCTGCTCAGAAATCATTTTCCAATTTCCATCTTTATTATGGCACCTCCCACCTTCTCTGAAAACCTATTGGATGGACAGAGCTGGCTGGTATCACCTTTAATGCATTTGAAGCTACAAGTATTTTATGTTTTATAGTTCAAGTAGATCTCCAGAGATTTTTTTCATTAAAATTCCTCATCCTTTGAAACACAATGCTATAGAACTGAGTGTCTGGCTGCTTTTTGTGTCTGCTTCAAATGCCAAACCCAAACTCGGATAGAGAAAAGACAAGACACAAAAGAGTTGTGTTACTACCAAGAATGCCCGGTTCTCGTAGATCTGTGTGGCTGCTGGCCATTCACACTATCCTGGGTTTACATGGTCACATGTTGTTAAATAAATGTATTGTGTCACTAAAACTTTACTTTAAACAACTGAAATCACACTTAGTCACTTCTTGGAGTTGGACTTTCATACCTAGATAATGCAGTTGTGGATGGGTTTTCTCTTGTTTGTATCAACCAACCCCAAACTGGAGTGTATCTAATGATGTGGTGTGCTTCTGCTGATGTATTTGCACAAGTGAGTGTGTGCTGAAGTGATGAGCTCTTTCTAGCATGCAGACTCTCTGTTTTTGTTACAAGCTTTTGATTGTAGATAGTCATCACATGTACTATTATAGGGCCAGTTGATATTAGGGATGTACATTTTAACTATTTTCCGTGATCGATTTTTGGAAATGTTAACGATTAATTATCGATTAATTGATAAAAAAAAAACCATTATTATTCTTACGTCAAAAACAATGCCAAATACGTTGTTTTCCCCCTAAATAATATTTTCTACAGCAACAAAATGCAAATAACTGACAGGATTTAATACGGGTATATGTTTGACACGCAGAATATCAACGATCAGGCTCATAAAAATATTCTACGCGGACATAGTCTTATAAAGTGAAGGCTCATAATACTAACAGAAAATTACTTCAGACTCACAGTGTCCAGTTTTCTGTCTACTCGTTCTTATTGAGAGAAATAAACATGTGTATTCGGTCAGGTGTCAGCCAGGAGCGCAACCGGGTCATAATCAGACCAGCTGCAGAAAAGCTCAGACGGCTCTGATGTTTCTGATCTGCAAACATAGTGTACCTGAATTTCCCACCTGTCTGTTGCCTTCATATCCAAAGGTGGGAAATGTCCTGTTTATAGTTGTGAACCTTTGTGTCCATGTCGTTGTTGGCAGCAGTTTTGTATTGATCCTCTTTTTAAAAAGCACACGTGGAGACCTGACGCACAGCCGCAGCCGCCAGCAGAGCATCTCCGCTGTGCGCAACACCTTTAACAGCTGATTCACATCGAAACATGCTTTAAACTTTAAACACCTCCCTGATAGATGAGTGTAATATGAGACCACATGATGTTTGTTCCACGTGACGGAAAATTGATAACAAAAATGTGTGTTTCGAGTAATTTCTTAACAATCAATTAATCAATAATCAAAACTTGCAGAAAAGTTACTCCACCTATTCACAGTGTTTGTTCCAATATACCTGGAATATTTGTTCTAAGCTTGGCGCTTAATATCGCATTTTATAATTTTTTGATGACTGAAGTCTCAGATGGCCTCTTCGCCCTGGCTGTGACAAAGAGACTCAGTGTGGGGTAGACTTTAACCCTGTCTGAGGTGACAATAGGTCACACATAGACAGGTTAACAGAAGCTGCAGTGAGCCAAAATGTGGTTGAGACTGCCAACAGTTAATTTATGTTAGGGGCTGTGAAAAACACTCAAATGGGTAGGAAAAGCACATTATTATTTTTTTATAAATCACACTCACTGTGCAGCAAATTCCACATTTTACAGGTGATTCCATTTTTACTGTTGAATTCTGTCCTAGTTTTTCACATCCCAGAAATCATAGGACCCTTGGTACAGAGCTGTAAAGTTCATTTTTTCACCATACCACATACAGCCAGTTTGCCTCTTGCTAATGAAGGTCCAACAGTAACTAGCTGAAAGGAGGCAAATCGCCACCTACCGTAACATTGCAAACATAACTGGAGCAGAAGCAGGCGTACTTTAACTAATGAATTGATTCTTATCCAGTGCTTGTAAACTGGAACAAGGACAGTAGTTTAATTAGATAGCCTAATCGAGCTATAACTGTAGCTTGACCTAACTATGGATGTAAACACACTGACTATCAAGCTAATAATTGCTGATTAGGACAAAATACTATTGAAAGCAAGTAAGGAAGTAGTATAGTGTTGTAGGTGCAAAAATTATGATTGATATAAAATGACATGAGTCATGGAAGGAGGAAGGAAGTGACCCATCTGTACCAGGTTTCCACTCATTTCACTCATGTTTATGTGTCCGCAAACATTTTCAGCTGCATGCCTTTAACTGTTTTTAGATACATTTGCTTGATTTGCCTGCTCAGTTTGACCTTGTCTGTTTTCATTCACAGTTAACCTTAACCTCATCTGCCTGTCAGATTTTTTTTAAGCAGAGCTGGAATCGTCCTTCAACAGTCCTGATCCTCAAATAATGATGGAGTTTGGTTAAAAAGCTGCAAAACTTATAATTAACTCCTGTCATGCACATCTGCTTTGCTTCTTAAGTCAAACATCATCATAGTTGGTGTGCAGTGCAGTGTCTGTGTGCATTGAATTGTTTGTTGTGCATTCAAGTGTTTTGTATGCCCTAATCTGGTGTAAACCAAGGTAATGAATGCTCCTGGCTCTGCTGGTCAGGGATCAATGCTCTCTGGATAGATCATCTGCCAGTGACCAAACACCCCAGTGCACACATTAAAGCGGCATAATTATACCTGGAGGAAATCAACTCTCAGCTGAGGGAAATCAGGGTTTTAATTTAATTAAAGATAAGACTTCACAGGAAAGCCTGCGATGTGTGGGTCTTTAGGTTTTACAAGCTGGTGGCTCAGCATTGGCAGCTCTCTGGAGAGAAATAAACCACTGACTGTTCTACTGTTAACATGGAAATCTATTGGCTTTGGCACACTCAACAAATACAGTGTCACCATTCACAAGTGAACTCAGCGGCTCACCAACTGTCTTTGAATTATCAGATCAGCATAAGAATCAACATTGGGAGATTTCTGCAGATTTGTATTCCTTGTGTTAATCTTCCTCCAGAATTTGTACCACATGGGCGAGCTTCAGACCGACTCAGAATAGCTCAATCGACAGATGGTAGGCGTTAGACCTGCCGTGAACAGAAACGGTCGTCTTATCCCAGAGGAAAAAAGTCTGGTTTGAATCTTTTTGCTCCCCTCCCTCCTGCTGTGCTACACAATTTTATCAACACACACAGACACACACACATGGAAATGATGGATCGACTGTTTTACATGCGAGACTGTCTGTGAAATGAAACTGGTAAAATGTTATTTTGAGTCTTATTTTTCATTTATGAAAAGTAGTTAGGGAAACTGGGCACAGTTGGATCGCGGACCCCCATGGTTCGGACTGCGGATCGATGAAAATGTATCATCATGGTTTGTTATAACAAGTTGCAACTCTCTTTTCCTGTTTTCCTGAAGTGCTCATTCCCATTTCAAACTAACACAAGCAGCTCCCAACCGAGTCAGAGCCACCCTGACCTGGGAACATGAATATCAAACATGTTTGGTATGCATGATCTCAGGTCAGACAGCCCGCCATGGAGTACCTGCAATGACCAATTACTCTGATTGGTATTCTGGTAGATCTTCGTGTCTATAGAATTGCCACTATGAAATTGTGACCATAAGCATAAAGTGTGTGGTCTTATGTAGTCTTCAAGGGCAAGGGTTCCCAAGCTTTTTAGTTGGCGACTCCAAAAAAAAAGAGACTGGAGACTCCGATTGTCCTGGGTTGTATAAATGATGTTCACTGCCACATGCATAACTAGTTGGCCGACCCAAAAACCTGCATATGTCCTTGTAATTTAATAATACAGGCTAGAAGCAGGAAAGTAAAGAAGAAAATGTATGAGATTTTTTTAACAGTTTTAAATCTCAAATGTTGTTCAGTTGTATGAATATATTTTAACAACAATGGATAGAATTGGCAATTTTAAGTCATTCTTAATTTGTGTTGCTTTATATAAGGCATCTACAGTGGTGGTTTTGGGGAGGGGCCAACAGGGGCCAGTACCCCTGTAAAACTGAACCAGGACCCCCCCGCGCCCCTGGTTCTGGTTCTGTTTGCTTGAGTTGGTTCTGGTTCTGTTTGCTTGAGTTTGGTTCTGGTTCTGTTTGCTTGAGTTTGGTTCTGGATCTGTTTGCATGAGTTCGGTTCTGGTTCGGTTCGGTTCTGGTTGTGGTTCGGTTCTGGTTCTGGTTCGGTTCTGGTTCGGTCCTGGGTCAGTTTGGTTTGGTTCTGGTTCGGTTGTGATTTGGTTTGGTTCTGGTTGAGTTTGGTTCTGGTTCGGTTTGGTTCTGATTGAGTTTGGTTCTGGTTGAGTTTGGTTCTGGTTTGGTTCTGGTTCGGTTTGGTTCTGGTTGAGTTCAGTTCTGGTTGAGTTTGGTTCTGGTTCTAACCCAAACCCTAATCCAAACCCTAAACCTAACCCTAACCCTAATCCAAACCCTAACCCTAACCCTAACCCCCACCCTAATCCCAATCCTAACCCTAGGGTTAGGGTAAGAATGGTTTTGTAACAGAATAAATGCACAAAATTGGGCAATTTTAAGGCTTCTCATAAAAACAGTGTACGTAAATGGGTGTTCAACACAAACCATTAGTTTTTGTAAAGTTAAGGTAAAACATACGGCTACAAAAGATCTTAAATTAAGAGTCGTTCGGGAGTCGAAAGAGCCGGCTCTTCTTTGGGAGCCGAGTTAAAAGAGCCGGCTCTCTGAAAAGAGCCAAACTTCCCATGACTAAAGCACATGCTTACTACCATTTGCACTCTTAGTTGCCCTTGGAACTATTTGTATTGTAAAACGTATCAATGTAAATACTTCAGACCTGTACCATAGTGATAAACAGATAACACTTCAATTCAAATCAAGTAAATACCACTTGTATACTTTAAAACAGAGGGTCATTTCATTCCTTGTGGACTCATGCATGCAATGCATGACAGCATTTATACTTTTCAAGTAATTGATCTTAAACGCTTTCAGAAAATTAACAGTAGCAAGACTCACATATCCCTTCGAGCCACCAAATGGTATCATAACAATGGTGTATATGCTGTTTTGTAATGACACAGCACAATTTATCATTTATTAGAAATTTATTCCAATTATTTCATGGACCCCCACGCTATGGTTCGCGGACCCCTAGGGGTCCCAGGACCCCACTTTGAGAACAACTGCGCTAAGGGACTCATGTTGAGTGTAAACAGCCAAACAGCTGCTGTCAGTCTGCATTTTGATCTAGTACACAGTAGTATACATGTCTAGTATATAGGGATGCACTGATGTTTTGCCAGTTTGTTCTCAGCCGGTCCTCGCCCTTCTCTGTGTCCCTCTGACAACACCCTTGGCCCCAGCCTGCACCCCCAGCAAAATTGGTCTAGAACCGCCACTGGGCATCTAGCGATCCCCCAGGGGGTCCCAACCCCAATTTTGTGTGTGTTCAGAGTATTGTAATATTAAAAATCAGTCAGAACAGTACTTATGAATGTGTGGTCTCCCACTGTTTTAAAATTGGTTGATATCTAAATGTGTGGCCAGCCTTAGCCCAGTTCCTTCATGTTCTAAGTGTGTTGGTGAAAGGCAGTGAGACTTAAGTTTAGTTATAAGAAGGGAAGTTCGTCCTTACGGTCCCCCTCAGAAAACCCTGAGAAACATCAGTGGCCATGCAGATGTTCATGTATGAAATCATGAGACAGCTTTGCTTTTTACTGATAAATGCTTAAATTACACTGTGTTGGTCCTCTCTTGGGACTCAGAAACAAGGGCATCACTCCACCCACACAAACACTACCTTGATAGAGCACTGACAATAATTACACACTGTTAAAGTACCAGAACAGTCGCAGGGCGGGAAATTGACAGCACTTCACATGACCCTTGAGTGCACACAGATGCACACAGATGAGCTGATTCCTGACCTCGTACGTTGCTGAACTGTTAAATACAAAAGCAGTATTGAAATTTCAAAATAACTTTAAACATTTAAACATCGGTGGAAGTTGTATCCTTGTAGTAAAATGATGTATATCATAACTCTAATCATGCCGGTGTATTAACAGATTTTTGCCATCTGCTTAACAGCCAATTAATCTGAGGAACTGAAGTTATAAAACACGAATAACTAATTGAGAGACTACACTTGACTTTAAAGACACTTTTATGTGTACGTTGACCGTTAATGAAGGTAATAGCAGTACAAGAACACGAGCTGCTGCTGTAACTTAGCCTAGCAGCTTTCTGCTACTTAAGCAGACCTTTCCAAGCAGATTGAGGCTCTGGGTTTTTACAGCTCTCTCTAGACAAGCCAGGCTATCGACAGAGAGCGGGACACTCCCCTGAATTCTGATTACAGCCACTTTGCGACACCTGGGGGACTCAGAAAGATGTCTTTAAACCCGCCATAAATATTCACGGCAACTTAATTGTGCATGCTGAAGTGAGATAAAGAGCCAGCAGTATCACACTTCTGGGAAATTGACGCTACAGAATGCAGCACTTTGGCACTGCACTCGGACTTGACTTGTGAGAAACTCGCAGGAACAGTCCGTGACGGAACATGTGTCGTGAAGAATCTTCCCAGAGTACAGTCTGCTCTGTCATACTTCCCTTCTCGCCTCCTGCCTTGCTGTAGCTTCCTTTAGGGTACAGCCTTCCTGAGACTCCACCTCTCACCTTCTGCCATTGTTCCTCCTCCACCGGTAACCTCCCTCAGGTTTTTATTGACTCTTTCGCTAATTGCAGCCTGCATAAACAAAGCGTGGAGGGGACTTGGCAGTATAAAATGCTCAGATAATTAGTTTTGCAGGGGGAGGACTGTGTCTGTGGACATTGATCTGATGGTTTGCTGTATTGAATGGGTGAGGGAGGGACTCCGATGATGGTGACAGGTAGCCTGTCTCATGGATCACAGCCTCTGGTCAATACTGCTCCCCCTGTATGGCGCTCTGCTGTGGAGCATTTTCCAGCATGACACAGGTGCCAATTGATTCTGGGTTAATGCAAGGGAGGCATTTGTTGTAATTCAACATTATCTCACAGTCTTTTTATTGCTTTTCCGTTTTGTTGTCGTCTTTTGCCAACCTAGAATGATGTCTTCATTGGTGAAAAATGTCTTGTGGTGAATTTATCTCCAACCACAGTGGTGTTTTTTTCCCGCTTTGTTGACCTACAGGTATTATTTGCAGGTGGTATGTACAACTCAGCATGCTGCAGCGCACACCAGCAGAATCTAAATGCTTCATTTTCTCTGTTAACAGGGGAGAGGGGAGGGGGGAGCAGAGGGAAGGGGATTTGCGCAGTGGCGTGTGCTATAGGTGTAGCAGGAATAAAGATGATGATGATGGGAGTGTTGGGGTGCAGGTGCACAGGGAGCAGGGGAGGTGACCTTGGCCATGAGTGGCGACCACAGAGAGGAGCCAGCCATCTGTCATGGGCCACGAGGAGTTGACCCAGCATCATTGTTTAGTCTGGAGGGGTACACCGGGGTCACTGGGAGGGCCAGACCTCCTGGGTTGGGACCAGAATGGGGTGTCTGAGCTTCATGAAAACCAATGATAAAGAGAATGAAGCTGTGAGCCAAAAGTGTACAATAAATTCTGCCCTAATTCATTTTGAGCGCTGAAACAAGCTGTTATGTTCTCTATTATTTTGGAGTGAATGCAGTATAAAACATCGAACGGCCACATCACACTGAGAGTCCACCTCCCTCATTCACAATTTCTCATTCCTTTTTATACCAGTGAAATAGCTCTTTCCATAATTATTCTGTCATTTTGATGTGGCACCCCATAACCCTTTACCAATTTGTGAGGCATTTTATTGAAAGCTCGAAGAAGAGAAGCCACTGGGACATAATTTGCTCCCTGACTCAAACCAAAATGGGCTTTTAATCTCCATTTTATAGAAATATTTCAGCTCACCCCCCTGCTCTGTTCAGGCCTTCAGTGCTGGTGGACAAAGCTTTCTGCTCTGCTCCTCGATGACGAGTGAAGCTTTGGAAAAACATTCAACTTCAATTCGAACTGCATGTGTGCAGCTCTGGGTCAGCTTAATTAAGAGACAGAACATACAGGCAAGCTAACGGCTAGAAGCTGTTCTAACAGTGATGGTTTTTTTTCTACAATGGCCACGTTAATATCTTTAGCATGTGAGTACTAAAATATGAAATTTGCAAACAAGGACTACAAATTTAGATTTAAGGAAATGCAATGGTAATTGGCAAAGCAAAAATATTCAGTACATTAAAATTCGGACCTGGCTAGAACAAAAAGTATTTTAGATCCATACCTCTTTACTCTGTGCAATAACCCAAACACTGAACATCCATATATTCCCAGAGCTTTTGTACAAAGCTCATACTAAACTATCCTGTTTTTTACATACTTTTATTATAATTGTTATTTTTATTTTATTCATATTATATATTGTTTTATTACTTCTTTCTATTAATATTCTGATAGTCTTACTTATTGGGTATAAGAGAAACTGTAATAACTGATTTCCCCATTCCCCTCGGGATATATAAAGTATTTCTGATTCTGATGGATCCCCAAGGTGTTCATATTTGTCAGTCTGCAAAAAAGGAATGAAGTGACCAACCAGTTAGTATTCCATCTATTAAACCATGCTACTAGAAAAGGAAAAACACTGCATAAGATAACCCTGATCACTGTTATAAGATGTTTCTTTAAGGTTGACATAAAGAAAACTCTTGTTTTACCCTATAATGTAGTACATGACATGAGCATCAATAAAAGGTCCAGTCAGATTAAGGCTGTTTTCAAAACCTACTGCTACATACCATCTACGAATGTAGTATGCAGTAGGTACTGCATACTACATACTGGGTTTGAAAGTAGTATAGAGTATGAATGTTCTGTTGGATCTGTTTTGCAGTATGCTGGGCGAGACGTCGCTGGATTTCCAGTTTCAGAAAGCGGAAGTAAACAGCGGCAAATCTGATCGTGAAACTGCTTCTGTAACATCACTTGTGATTTAAAAAGAAGTGTTGTATATGGAGTTTAATCATTTTCTCAGCACGTAAAGCCTGAGTGCCCCCTGTTAAAAAAATTATAAGTAACGCGGAACGTTAGCGCTGTGTGTTGTGGGAAACAGTACGAAAGGGAGACTGGTGCAATGCATACTGAGAAATTTTCCCGAAACAGCACGACATCCGGGTATTTTTGGCATACTGTAGATTTTGCTCTTGTTCACATACTACATTTAGAATTTTGGTCAAATCTGTACACACTGCTAGTATAGTAGGTGGCCAATGTCTCTTCACTCTTAACTCAGAGTTCTGTTAAGACCCAGAAGGCCTTGTAATTGCTACATTTTGGACATTTTTCTTGACCACTTTCCCCCTGTCCTCTCAGGTCTCCTGGGAAAGACCCGGGACCAAATGGGGCGCTCTTACCAGACAAAGAGCTCTGATGGAGCAGTCAGTCTGACAGGGACATGGCAGACAGGCAATCAAGGTGTTAAATGATCAGGGGGCCATAATGTCTGTCCTTTCAGTTTAATCACGAGCCCATAGCTCAAGTTTTACTCTGCAGTTTCAATCACCGTCCCTGTTTCCTTTCACACAAGACTTGACCCTCTCAGCTTGCCCCTTTTTATACTCTTCACTCTAATGACAAGTTTCACTTCTCACCTCAGGATCATTAGTCACCTTTGTAAGCAATAACACCGATGCAGCAGGGTCTATAAATTTAAGGGAATACGACCACATAAATGAGAGGCTTTTTTTCTGGGATAGTGTCACATAAAGCTGGCTCACTCTGCGTGACAGTGACTCAAGTTCAGCCGGTTTATGAGATTTAAAAATCGGTCCATTTTAAGTAAGATTACTTAAAAGACTTGTTACTGTGTGTTAATCACACCCGAACTTCAAAGGCTGAGCTTTCAACTTTCTGGACCCCTGCCGGACGTAACATTGCAACAGAGGTTGCAAATAGCAAATAGAAGCAAGATCAGAGGTCGCCGGGGAACTGCGGTTTGTCGGCTGCTAAGCAGATAAAGAGTGACAGGCTTGCTAAGGCCTCATGAAAGTCACCATAAAATAGGTTTACAGCTTTGCATAGTAAAACTGACCTCTTCACATCTCTTTACTGTGTCTGCAGTGTAATGACATTGAGTGCTACAATATAACACGCATCACGACTGGATGAAAACACATGAGAGAGGAAGGCAGAGTGGCTCCGCCTTGCTGATATGGATTAGCCTTGCTCGCTCCTGTCACTTCCTTTGTTTTACAGGAAACTTTCCGCTTAATTGATGCTGTAAATTTAAATCCCAGGATTCATTATTGAGTTTGCAGGAAGGTGGCCTTTGTTTGACCCACACGAGGATTTAAAAATGTCTCATTCTTTGCTAATTTTCCACATGTCAAGTTAATTTTAACCAACAAGTCAGTGTGAGCTCTCTCGTGAAAGTGAAGGGAGGGGAAATTGTCTGTTGACTTTAAGGATGGATTGTCAATGTGTAGCATAAATAGGCTCGGCGGAAAATCTCAATATGGCAATAAATCATCTTCCTGACTTGTGGGATACAATTTCAGATACGCCAGAGCCAAATATTGATATTCTAATTGGAAAAAAACATGCTGCTCAAAACAGATTCCCTGCCAGTTTGACTCAGTGTCACAACTTCATGACTCCTCATGGTGGAGGAGTCAGAGTCGTGTCATTCATGGCTGATGTCATGAATGATGGTCACATGTCGATTGGCCGAAGAAGAAGTTAATTGCATGACAATAGAAGAAGAAGACAGCAGGAAAAGAAAGAAGTGGAGATGAGGTAGCCACTCATTTTTAAAAAGCAAACAGTAGATAGAAAGAAAGAAAGAAAGAAAGAAAAAGCTTTTCCAGCTCTTTATGCTCGGACGAGAGGAAAAGTGGAGGATGCACTCAAGTCTGCAGAGAGAGATGCACTTGCTTGCGATGGGTGGACTACATGCACCATGGTGGTCATTACTGCCCATTTCATTGACAACAAGTGGGAAGAGCATTGTTGCATGTTACAAACCAGCGTCATGTACAAGACTTTCAGTGCTGCTCATATGTCAGGGGATTTACTGAAGGCCGTGGAGGAATGGAAGGTGACTGAAAAACGACTGCGTATGGACACAATAATTTCAATATTCAATTAATTTCTGATTCTTTGGGTCACAATATGATTCCATATTTATCAATATGTTTCGATGTGAATTCAATGACATGAATAGATGACAGAAATACCTCTATCATTCATTACAATACCTTCTAATATTTGTTAAATAATAATGTGTGCGTTATTTGTTGAAAGAAAAGACACCACACAGAATCAAACAGTTCAGCACAGTGTGCTCTTAAGTGCATAGTTACTTAGGGGTCCATCGCTCTGGAGGTCCATCATCCCACCTAAGTGCCACTCTCTCTCCAGACCTTAACGGCTTGATGACTGCTTCTATCGTCTCCACGTATAGCTTTGGAACAGTGACCTCTGCCCCTGCCATGTATTTTCGAGTTGCTATGACGTAGCGTGGTTCCAGTGTATGTACCATCTTCCTAAAGCCCTTGCTTGCAAAGAGCTTTACTGACGTTTGCAGACAAAAAGGTTTAGGTTTAGCTTTAGCCACAGCTTATAAAACCTCAGTGTTGTGTCGGTTAAATGGTTGCGTAGTAGCATGGCACGACTTCTTCTGTCCTTTTTTTACATCTCAACCTAAAACCTCAGCTCTTAATGTTGTAGGCGCTGACTTTACTGACTACCTGCCTCTGTCACTATTTTGTTGACTTACCAGCGGTTTAGTCGAGATGGGTCTCTGTACAACGCTAATCACAACAACAGCTACGGTGTCCCCAGAGGAGTGAGGTGTCATTACAACTGTAATAATCATGTCCAGGTTTTTCTGAGCTGATATTGAATTGAGAAAAAACATATTGCAATGCATTGATGAGTTTCCTTTTTTACTCGGCCCCAAAAATGACCATGCTGTTTGTTATTGACATTTTGGTGAACACGACTGAAGCTGCTACAGGTCAAACAATGAATTATACAGTCGTTCTTTAAAGGTGACATATCACGCTTTTTTCATCAATATATATTGGTCTAAGAGGTCCCCAAAACATGTCTTTAAAGTTTATGCTCAAAAAAACACTTTGAAATCAGATTTTGGCATGCCTGAAAAGCCCTCTTCTTCAGTCCTCCTCAGAACACTCCGTTTTCTCTCTGACCACGCCCCCTCAGGAAGTGGATGTGCCTCGGCTCTCCAGCTGGTTGATCTAATGTTCACATGTTGGCTGAATATACACGGCTGCTCAGAGATCGCGTTACTTCAACCCTCTGAATCTGATCCAGAATCTGATGCTGACGGAGAGGCGCCTGTAGCAGGACCTTTCTGAAGGATTGGTCACAGATTTAGTGTTTCTTGTTGTTTTATTTGTCAGTATGTCGACGTGTGTCTTGGTACACAGCTACAGCTACAGCTATGAACATGTAGCTATGTGGCTATGCTAATTAGCGCTAGCACTTATCCATGACAAATAAAAATCATCCACTAGATCTTCAAATCTGCAGACGTGGGGAGTAAAACCGACCTTTGTGTTTATTAAGACAGCCTACAACTAGCATGCCTCCCTCCTAAGCTCCTTGTTAGCACACATTTGTGCAGGTAATGAAAAATCGGGGGAGGGATTCAGTATTATTTTATACAGTCTATGGGCTGAACAAGCTCCGAGCTCTGACTCCGTGACAGACTGGATATTGTTGTTACGTAACAAAAACACGGAAGTCTGAAACGGCTCGTTTCACACACATTTACAGAAAGGTGGATAAATCAAAACAGGGGCAGAATGGATTTTTTTCATTCTCGGGGGGTTTGTAGACATGCCAGGGACACATATTTCAGGTAGAGAACCATTAAAAAGTCGATTTTGCATGATATGTCACCTTTAAGACTGTATATTAAATTTACAGACTAAAACATGCATAATGTTCATCTTAGTGAAATCACACCATAGTGAAGTGAATAAATACATTAATCCTGAACTCTGCCTTCTTATGGGCATTTTTTAATCTTAAATGTATCAATTATTGAAGAGTTACTGTCATGATCATGTCTTTATTGTGTTGTTACAGACTGTCCCGAGTAGAGGTATGAATTAAGCGGCAAAAAGCCAGCCCTAACATGAAGGCTGAACCATAGAAAAGGATATAAAAATGGGAAGAAGGGACTGATTCTCATGAACGAAAACACAAGACTAGGATAGCTCACCTGCATGCTCATCTGCCGGGTTGCTCTGGATGGCGTGGCAGTGAGTGGCTAGCCCAGGCTTCATCTTTGAGTTCAATGGGCTTGATTTAACAGATAAAGACTGATTCTCCAAAGTTCATGGATATCAATTTGTTGTTCTGTCTCGTTCTAGTTGTCCAAATCGGCGTCCTCATCACATCACAGCTGGAGCTCATCACTTCAGTCATGTGACGTCATTTAAAGGAGACCGAGCACCTTCTTGCGCACCCAAAGAAAGGTGCGTTTAAACTATCGTACATACCAGAAAAGACTGAACCTATTCTTTATTTGTGAATGTGTACCAGTCCATTTCATTATCCATTATCTTGACCGCTTATCCCGTTCTGGGTCACGGGGGGCTAGTGCCAATCCCGACTGACTTCGGGCGGAAGGGAACCTATCACAGGGCAAACATGGAAAGACAGGCAACCATTCACCACACACTCACACCTACGGGCAATTTAGAGTGACCAATTAACCTGATGAGCATGTTTTCGGACTGTGGGAGGAAGCCGGAGTACCCGCAGAGAACCCACGCATGCACTGGGGGAACATGCAAACTCAACACAGAAAGGCACCTGTCCGACCGGGGATTCAAACCAGGAACCTTCTCGCTGTGAGGCAAGAGCGCTACCCACTGCACCACCGTGCTGCCCATAACCAGTCCAAGTAAAGAGAAAAAAAAGGAAAAGAAGAGGTTTTAAGCACCCATCACTCCTAACAATGTCTTTATATAATGTGCTACTTATCCAGTATCTTGCATCACATCATATTGTATCCTGAGTCACACAGTGATTCCAACCTCTTGCAAAAAATTGTTTGCAAATACAATTCAAACAGCCCTGCTTACAGCCACCCCTTCACAGTAACACCTTCTGTACTGTAGCCATGTATTGTGTGTTTAACTTGAACTCAACTAGAATGTGTAGCCTTACAGGTATGAGCAGCTGCACTGCTTTCTTTAGGCTGACATGTCTCAGAAATAGTTCATTTCATGGTTTGCACAGTGCACCATCCCCCGCTGCATTGAGGGAAGGTGAAACCAGTATAAATGCATAGGTTTTTCTTCAATAGCACACACCTCTGACATTCATTCTCAGGCTGCTCTGAGCCCCCTATGTGTGAAATGGTGTGTGGTGAATCCCACTTCTTATTCTTTTAGCATGGCTGGCACCCCTTTTGATTTCATGGGCTCCATTACTCTTCAATGTGGACCGTGCTCAAAGGCAAAAAGCATGTAAGGGGCTGCCAGCATATCAGAGAGACGATACTTTAACTTTTTACACAGTTTCTTGGGTACAGCAGTGATATACGGTAGGGCAGTTTGAACCAAGAACATGTGAACCATGACATAAACCATTTTAGCTTTGAAAAGAAGTGAATTTAAAGTGTTATTATGAAGAAATGTAAAAGCAGATGAGAGAAAGAACACCTCTACACTGAAGGTGGGTGGTCTTGATTGGACACTTTTATGTCTCGGATTGAATTTATGACCGCACGGCTCACCACGCTGCAATCCAAGGCAAATGGTCGTATGTAAGCCGTACATAGTCAAGCACACTGTTGCTATGAAATTTAATCTGAAGTGTCATGTCCGTGACCCTCACCTCCAGTTCACAGATGGCGATCCATCCAAAACACATGGTGCCCTGTGACCATAATCTTGACTCTTGGTTGGGGTCATTGAACTTGACAGGATCCTGACCTTGTGGAAGATGGAACGAGGAAGACATAAGGTCCACACTGACCCTGGCTTTTAGCACAAGTGGTTTTTATATGCACTTCCACGTGACACAGACTGATGAACTTCCTTTCCTTTTCTTTTGAGGGGAGCTCACATTAATAGGAGTAAGAGGGCAGCCATTAATAACATGAGTTCAAACTTTGACAGTCTTTCTTTCTTGCTGTTTAATACATATAACTCATATTTCTTAAAGTGGTACAGACAGTCGTGCAGTCTTCACACACAGAAATAGGCTGCCTCCCTAATTCTCATTGTGTGTTCAGATAAAAATAACATTTGAAATGTGTTGTTGCCAAATGCTGGCAAACAGAGAGGGAGCACAATATGAAACAGATGCTGCCACAGATGGAGGATAAACAAGCACATACACTTCTGTTACAAAGCAGAACTGTCACTCGCAGCACTGAGTGATTGGGGGCGAAGTGAGGATTCGGAGGCTGTTGTCTTATGGGTTTTCATGGTGACTCTGTACATCTGTCTTACAGTGAGAGATAGAAAACATAACATCGTTCATTCGACGCACAATGGCAGAAATTTATTATCCCCTTTGGTTGGTTTTTGCTGATGAGGGTAATTCAATCATTGCATCTGGTCTGTGCCGTTCTCATTATCACTGTTAGTGAGGAACCCAGAGGATCATTCATATCTTCACCTTCAACAATCCTTCTCTTATAATCACATGCAACAAGTTTTGATAATCCGCCAGCTCAGGTATGAGATTACACTACCTGTCATCCTCACTCTTATGCAGAGTGTTTTTATTTTCACCATTCCTGTGCATAGACAGGATGTGTCGGTGAGACAAGGTCTGGAACTGTCGTCTGTTCAGAGAGCCCAAGGGAGCACAGGCATTGATTTACACCCTGGGAGGACACCCACAGTCTTCAGCGTGGTGTGTTGTGAGGAGTAATCAAAGATTGTCCTTTGGTGTTGTTTCTTTCTTTGTCTCTCTCTCTGCACTGTTTTCACTCTATTCCTGTCTCTAGCTTTGCAACCCTGTAACTGTTCAGTATAAACTAGAGGTGCACCGATCGACCTGCCAGTGAAATGATCTCATTTTCATTCTCTTCCGTTGTGATCAAATTGACCCAATCATGTCCCAATCACAACGCTCAAGCCGCATTTTTCATGTCATGCACACAGTGGAAGAAGCTAATGCCAGAAAGAAAGAAAATCAGACTTAGCTAAAATCAGAATCAGCAAGTCAGACCTTGAAAAAAATCTAATCACTGAATCACTCAGACTTTTTTCGGAGCCCCTGAAGTCCCAAAAAGAAATATTTTTTATAATTCTTGCCTCCCCAACTATTTCAAATGTGTATTGTCAACATAAAGCCAAATGGAGGACACAAATGTAATCAAGTTGTACTTGATATTATATCTGCTCTTGTAGAAATGGTACTGTTATCAGCAGAAACCATCTGCTTCGCTTGCTGAAAGACAACAGGCTCAGCCAGAGTCTTTTCGCTGACAGACACGCCCCCTTATCGACATCACTCACTGATTGGACGCTGCAGCGACTCGGACTTCTCTGAAACTTCACATCACCTGAGCTTAATAACGGGGAGAAAGACGGACCTTAAAACAGGCCCTAAGCCCATAAACATACTTCTGTTTCTAAACAGTCGGTATGTAATAAGCTGAGATTAAAAAGTGTATGAAGTGAGTTTCAAACACAAAATACTGAACATAAAAGCAAAATCATAAAGTCAATGTAACAGAGGATTACTCCAGAGTATTATAGGCCTATCTGTTTGTTTATTTCAGATTCACAGTATAGAGAAATAGTCATAAAGTCTAATATTATAGATAGAATAGAAATATTACAGCAATATGATTATCTCGTGGGCACAAGATGGAACATATTTCTTTCAAACTTTAGTCCAAACAGCAGTGGCCAATGCAGACATGAGCACTATGTATATCTGCGCCGATGCGTCTACGTTGCGCTGCAATACGCCGCCGAAACACTTTAGGACAGTGTGGTCTCTTTGATACTCAGGTCACCTACGTTTTCTGCTTGCTTTTTTGCATCGATCGAATGTATTAATGTTAATTTCAAGCTGATACATGTTGCAGTTTATGATATGGCTGTTATAACATGGAAAAATATAGTGGAGATGTCGGAGGAGATGAAATGCGCGGTCAATGTATGGCTGGTGAACAGCGATTCTGGAAGTGTTGTAAATGCAGGAAATACAATGCCTTCCAGCGGACCACGTCATCTCAATGCGTAGTTAAATCTTGGAGGAGGTGCAGGTCAGGCTACATGCATAGACTTCTGTGTTGAAAAAAGGCCGTCGATTTGATGCATAGGTATAAAACAGGACTAACTATGACCAAGTGCTTCTTAAGATTTTTTTTACTTGTATAAACTAGTACTTGAGTACTGATGAAATCTGGTTGTAGACTCTGTCTCCACTCCCACTCCTCACTTCTCATGTGTTAAGCTGTAAGCCAGACTGTAAACAACAACCATGGCACAGAGAAAAGATGGAGAATATTTTGATCCAGAGTCATACAGGCACATGAGGGTGAAAGGCTTTAGTCTGTTGCATCAGACCTTCTGTGGTCCTCTCCTGTAGGTGGTATCTGTCTCTGACTGTCATCTCCTCCTCACAGGTCACTCATCACTGGGCCAAAGTTTGTCTCTGTCTGCCAGACGCAGCCTGCACTCAACCCAAAGCCTGCCTTCTCCTCTGATCCGCTGACTCACTCTGCACACAGCGCATCGTTCAGTCCAGCCGGGAGAGACTCCAGGAAGAGGTAAACAATGCAGCTGAGAGGCTCCGAGATGACAGGTACACAAGCTCTGCTATTTTTTCAAGCAAAGGGCAAGCACTCAGGGGTTGCAAACACCCACACAAATATTTTTGCGCGCAGACAAATACTTTAGTGTGTAGGAGTTTGTAACGGTAGGACACATTCACAGACAGGGAGATATAGAGAGAGAGAGAGAGAGGGAGAGCAACAAGAGCATATTTTCTATTTTCCATGCCCTGGGCGTTAGACATACCAGGAGCGACAGAAATCTCGCCAAGTGGGATAAGATCATAAAACTGCGAGGCACTCTCCTCTCATTTTCAACTAAATGGATAAAATGGTGTCAGCATGTTACTGCGAGCCCCTCAGGATCTGAAATACTGGCAGGTCTATAAACTAAAGCAGTTTCTCCATGACAAGACATTGAATCCTTCCCATCAAGAAAGATATTATTTTAAATGTTGGAGCAATTTAACAAACAGAACAATCCTCAGAAACAACTAGGGCTTGGAAACACTGACTAAATAGTCTACTTTTTCCTGAAATGCAACGAAAAAGTGATCCTTTCCACAACTTATCAATTCATATATCCATCCACGTCTGAAAGTGGGATTTCAGGGAGGAATGGCACCTATTGAGTTCTCTAAAACAAGCAGAAATCAAGATGCCAAATGATAATCTGTGGTATACAGAAGAGGATCAAAGTCAAAATTCTGAGAAAGAAGTCAGATTTCTGACTTTAATCGCTTAATTCTGACTTTAATCTCAGGATTAAAAAAAAATATTGCACCTTATTTTTTTTCCAGCGGCCCTGATCCTCTTCCGTAGTGGTAAGCCAATGATGAGTATACTTTTTAGAGACATGTCAAACTCTACCTGTCAGCATCTCACGACTCTACAGAGACAAATTATTATTATAAATTAAGTTTGCTTCCTGACATCCAAAAGGCCCCCAACATTTGGTATCCCCTCTTGAAGTGTGCTTTCTGTTTTTCTGTGATGAAGACAGGAATGAAACATGGCCACCAAAAGTGACGCTTCCTTTTCAGAGTTTGAGAATCCTCACTATTTAAGATACATTTCTAAACAGGCTTATTTAGTTTCAGTGTTGTGTCCACGTTTTCATGTGAGATATATCCACCGGTGGAGCAGACAGCTGACTTAAATCACAGCTCCTATTGTGTCTTCCATTACACTTGTTATTTTGGAGAAAGAGTATCACAGCAGGTTGCAGAGGTGTTGATAGAAGCTCTTTGTCACACTGTAAAGGACTGCTGTGTTTAATTCTGTTTTCCTCGGGTTTCCTGATCCAGATCAGTTTTTAGAAAATTTCAATTACTCTCACCCTTTCTCTGCGCTTTACGGGGAGAAATCGTCCTGTCAGTTTTCTAAGTCATTAGGCTTTGTGTTCACCTCGAAGAGCAGCAGGGTCAGGTGTCACTTCATGGTCTGAGTGCAGATGAGAAGGGAAACAAGGAGAGGGAGGGTGATAATGATAAAGTGGATTAAAGGACACCTTAAGTTGTTCGATTCAGATCGTCTGGAGAGGTGTCGAGAAGAGGGTTGAAGAAAAATAATCTTTTGACTTGATTGTCTCTGGAATTGGTTTCCACCTAATTGTTGGATGATTTAGAGTAAGGCTGCATTCCCCTTGTTTAAAACACATGTTTTCTACAAGCAAACCCAGCATTGATACTATTTCACTTTTCAAAAAACCCTTAGAATTGTTGCTTTTGGAACTGCTGCTGACCCCTCTCTCTCTAATATTTGATGAAGTGTTGCATCACACTCTGCAGGATATCATAACGATAATCATGTGAGCCAGAGTGAGAGACGTAACACCTCACAGTGCAGCAGATGTGAATAAAACGGACATTGACATGCTGCAAAGACTTAGTAATAATTATCATGCTTTGCAGTGTAAGGAAACAAAAGCAGCAGGTCTTAGCACTCTGGATGTGAAATGGTTTGTGAGACAGGGTCAACACGAGCCGGGTTGTCTTCTGTGAGAACTGGAGCTTGTGAACCGTCTGTTTGAATAAATGTCAGAAGTATTATGCTCTTGCTTGAGCTTCAAGGGCTGAAGTGTTTGTTGTTGCTTTGTCATTGGCTTTTATTGTCTCAGGCAGGATTTAACCTTTTTACATAATCATCTAAATTGTGGAATATAATTGATATTGTTGGGGCAGCTCTATTTAGTCTGTGACCAGTACAATTCAAGACTGATCTGTAAACCTTCACTATGCCAACACTCTTGATCAACGCCTCTAACAACTGAGGTACCACACTAGATCTCTTTTCTTGTTTTTAGGAGGGTAAAAGAGGTATAAATCAAACCAAAACTCCTTTTATTGTGAGTTCTTAGATTGAAAACCGTATGCCTGGTTTATACTTCTGCATCAATTTGACGACGTAGCCTACGCCATAGCCTACTCCATTGCCTACACCATTACCTACGCCATAGCCTACTCCATTACCTACACCATTACCTACGCCATAGCCTACTCCATTACCTACGCCATAGCCTACACCATTGCCTACACCATTACCTACGCCATAGCCTACTCCATTACCTACGCCATAGCCTACTCCATTGCCTACACCATTACCTACGCCATAGCCTACTCCATTACCTACGCCATAGCCTACACCATTACCTACTCCATTGCCTACACCATTACCTACGCCATAGCCTACTCCATTACCTACACCATTACCTACGCCATAGCCTACTCCATTACCTACGCCATAGCCTACTCCATTGCCTACTCCATTACCTACGCCATAGCCTACACCATTGACTACACCATTACCTACACCATTACCTACGCCATAGCCTACTCCATTACCTACGCCATAGCCTACACCATTGCCTACTCCATTACCTACTCCATTACCTACGCCATAGCCTACACCATTACCTACTCCATTGCCTACACCATTACCTACGCCATAGCCTACTCCATTACCTACACCATTACCTACGCCATAGCCTACTCCATTACCTACGCCATAGCCTACTCCATTGCCTACTCCATTACCTACGCCATAGCCTACACCATTGACTACACCATTACCTACACCATTACCTACGCCATAGCCTACTCCATTACCTACGCCATAGCCTACACCATTGCCTACTCCATTACCTACGCCATAGCCTACGCCATAGCCTACACCATTACCTACGCCATAGCCTACTCCATTGCCTACACCATTACCTACGCCATAGCCTACACTATTACCTACGCCATAGCCTACTCCATTGCCTACACCATTACCTACGCCATTGCCTACACCATTACCTACGCCATAGCCTACACTATTACCTACGCCATAGCCTACACCATTGCCTACTCCATTACCTACGCCATAGCCTACGCCATAGCCTACACCATTACCTACGCCATAGCCTACTCCATTGCCTACACCATTACCTACGCCATAGCCTACACCATTACCTACGCCATAGCCTACTCCATTACCTACACCATTACCTACGCCATAGCCTACTCCATTACCTACGCCATAGCCTACTCCATTGCCTACTCCATTACCTACGCCATAGCCTACACCATTGACTACACCATTACCTACACCATTACCTACGCCATAGCCTACTCCATTACCTACGCCATAGCCTACATCATTGCCTACTCCATTACCTACACCATTGCCTACACCATAGCCTACACCATTACCTACGCCATAGCCTACTCCATTACCTACGCCATAGCCTACACCATAGCCTACACCATTGCCTACACCATTGCCTACACCATTACCTACGCCATAGCCTACTCCATTACCTACGCCATAGCCTACACCATAGCCTACACCATTGCCTACACCATTACCTACGCCATAGCCTACTCCATTACCTACGCCATAGCCTACTCCATTACCTACGCCATTGCCTACACCATTGCCTACTCCATTACCTACGCCATAGCCTACGCCATAGCCTACGCCATTGCCTACACCATTACCTACGCCATAGCCTACACCATTGCCTATGCCATAGCCTACACCATTGCCTACACCATTACCTACGCCATAGCCTACTCCATTACCTACGCCATAGCCTACACCATTGCCTACACCATTACCTACGCCATAGCCTACTCCATTGCCTACTCCATTGCCTACACATTTCCTACGCCATAGCCTACACCATAGGTCTGCCTAGCTCTTTTTCGACGCCTAGCCTGACCTGCACCTCCTCCAAAATGTAACTACGCTTTGACAATACGCAGACTCCATGCCCTGTGATTGATCCGCTTGATGGCATTGCATGCGTGATAATGCCAACAAGTATCAGCTCTAAATTATCATAGTATACTCGGAATCAACGGGGAAAGAGCAAACGAAAAAACCTACGGGAACGGAAACAGGCGATCAGACCATCATAAAGCCCACACTGCCCTCAAGTGTTTGGTGGGAGCACTGCAGACACATCAACGCACAAGTTTGTATGCTCATGTCCGCTCCAGCCACCTTTTGGATGAGAAAAGAAATACCTTGTTTGGAGTTGATGCGTACGACAACATTGTAGACTGACCTGACTCTGAAGGCGGATATTGAAAACAGAGCCCAGCAAGCTCAACAGCCAAAGCGCTCTGCCTCCTCTTCGTCTCAAAGCAGGAGTCTGTTTCGGGTGGAAGTGATTTGTGGCTCAGCACTCTGGTAGACTTTTGATCCTTCCTCTACAAGTTTGATGTCTGCAAATTTATCAGTAACATTCAGAGGGCGTGCTCTCTTGCTGTGCATCTCTTTAGGTCTGTTTAGGGATTTAATGTGGACCGCGGCTGGAATTGCTTGAGTCAGTTGTACATGGGCCCAGTCCTGCAGGGATTTAGGCATGCTAGCCTGTGTTTTGCAGCCAAATCCTGCATTTTAGAATATTACTTTTGCTGACAAAGGCATGAAATAAACTCTTCCATAGTAGGTTCCTGTGTCAAGCAGCATAATCTGCCCTTTATAATCTCTAATAACAGAAAGCAAAATGTTTCAAACACCAGCATTTTGTCCCTTGCCCTCAGATTGTATATTGGCAACCCAGCAAGCCCTGGCTGTAAGCAGGGAAGCAGCCCATGTGAGGCAGAATGCTTTGAATGTAATGTAGTTATGGAACCCATTGGCCATCGTCTGATGTATTCAGCATTATATTCAGAAAACTGTCCCCACTTAGTCATAGCTTCTCATCTCCGACTCCCAATTTTGAAGTTTCTAGTCGAACTGTAAATAAACAGAGCACACACAAGAAGTCTTAGCTCTGAGGAACCTCTAGCTGCACTGAAAGCCCTTGAAGATTAGCCTTTGCTCTCACAGACATTGTCAGATTACGCCCAGCATGACACTTCTCTGTTTTTCCTTATTTTTAACACAAGTCATTGTGAAATTGTCTTTTTGGTATAATCCCATTACAGACTTCTGCACCATCGCCTCCCTGATTAACAAAGTCGAGGTGATTTCCTGCTGCATCCTCCTCTATAAAATACCTCTGCTGGCTGAAGAAATCCTTCACGTACTGTCCCACCAGGGACACGTTGTGCAAGGTTATATCATTCCCTCAAGGCAGCAAACTCAGTGTCTGCACTCCTTTTCTCTGCTGTTTCTGACATTCTGGTTTCCACAGTGCTGAAGGGTGGTCATGGCTGGAGGCGAGTTTAAACTCCATGTGCTGGCTCTCTATGACGCCATACAATTATCTGGCGCTTGATAGCAGGACCTGACACACTCTGTGTCACTGTACTGAATGTGCATGTGGGGCGAGAATGGAAGCTGAAAAAAAACCCTCCCCTGAAGGCACGGTGCAGCAGCAGAATAGAGATCAGCTGCAGGTGCACAGGGTATTGCTGTGTTAGCTGACATGTTAGTAAAAGTCCATACACTTCTAATTCACATAGACTCATTCACTTCCTTATTTTTTGTCATAATCAACCGCAGCTGGAGCAGGCTATTGATTTTAACAATGTGTTGTTTATTGTTGTTTATTTTTATGTGGATTTCAAAGGGACATCAGCTGTGGCTTCATTATTCAGCTCTGCACCATCTGCACTTTAAGGGAAAAGGTTTGAATGGGGTTGCAGTGATTGAGTGGCACCTGCTTGTCAGAGGGTTGCTGCAAATATTGCTGCATTCAGAGAAGGCAGTACTCCACCTGCATGCCAATCAGACTGTCAGGCTAATCCCCTCCATCCACATTCACTCACGCACCACTGTGTGCTCTCTGACTCGCTGCTCCAGCGTTTCTCTAAGCGCACATCCCCCTGTAGATACGGACACATATGCCCATCACAACCCCCGTTCATGCACTGACAATGCTTGAAAAACAGGCGCTAATTAAATTTGCTCTGTGTGTACAGTCGTTTGTGTCGCATATCAGCGTTTTTTTTTTTTTTGTCAGGCGGATTCTCTTACCTAAACATGGAGATAAATGACACTAATGCTATTAAATGTCTGCTCACTCTAGCATGGCTGCCAGCATTGATTTACCCACTCTCAACATGTTGACTGTGTGTGTGCCTGCTAGTATTCAGCTTTCTGGTATTTCCAGTAGCTGACATCCATAGAAACACATGCATCAATGGGAAACACAAAAGGAAAAACGAGGAGTATTCTGTCTGCTGGTTTTAAGCGATCGATTTTCACAGGAGGAGTAGTGAAAGGGACCTTTGACCAAGCTTATGCGCTGCTGTGTGTGTAGGTGTTCTTTCTGGAGGAGTGAGCGTGTGATCCTACAAGCATGCTTGCTACATCTGCATGGCTGTTTTTTTTTTTATATGTGAGAACAGAAACTTGACAAAAGCGGTTATGAACAATTGTGTCAGCAGTAGGAGCTCAGCCGTACACACACCAAGCCCATTCTCCTGAGCTTCGTCTCTGATCTCTCTTTTCTCCGTCATGTCGAGACAGTAACAGGTGTCTCACCTAAGGCAAAAACACTGTATCACTGTCTCTCTGTCTTTATCTCTCTGTATTTATCTATTGTTGAAGCTCTCTGGGATAGAGCAGAAACGTCATAGTGAATTTGGAACCCAGGCTACGTCTCTGTCGTGCTCCTCCACTGCTGCAACCTTGTAGTTATCAGCTGCTGTAGTTTCATTGGGATTAAGCACATGGTGCTGCCTGGCTTTGGACACCTTCCCAGCCATGCACCCTTGCTGGGTTGGCTGGATGCACAGAAGATCAGGACATGCCATAACACTGTGTAACGCTGGGCTGGAGACAACAAGTCAGGCAGCACGGCATCAGAGACCGTATCAGCTGGCAGTATCTGAACAGTCTGTAGTGCAGGTGACTCACCTGAGAATGCTCTGTGATTTTTATCAGATTTTTTCCATCAAGGTATCACACAGTGAGGCTGCATAGTGTAAATCTTTATTGCAAATTGGATTTGATCTGTAATATCAGCTCCCTAATGCCTTCATGGAAGATGTGAGGATTTACAAAGAATGCAAATTGCATCCTGAAAAGTGACATTAACATGAAAATGAGACCGTGAGAGGGAACAGGTTTGAATCATTCTGAAGGAAACTGTGACGCAAATGTATCTCTTCTTTTCTTTGTTTGCATTGTGCGCTGTATGAATCATCACACAGTGTGTTGCAGCCTGCTCTTTAACATCTATACCGTCGTCCCTCCTCCACAGAAGCACAGGCTCCCACTGTAAAACAGAAGGGCCCGGCTCACTTAATTAAACACTATGAGATTAATTCACATCTCAGCGCTGTTTGACAGTATGATGCGTCTTTCACAGGAAGCCGACATTGATGTCTGTCTCTCTCCCAGAGCCTCACACTCATGAAATTAAAATGCAATTTTAGTTGAATTCAACAGCTTTAGTGAATCAGATTATAAAGAGGAAAAAAGTAATGTTCTCATCAAGTATGCAGCATTATGCAGTCTGTTCCTTTTCAGTTGGTAGTTATATGTTACTTGAATCTAAAACATGAGACAAATTTTTTCCCATCTTAAGATCTCATCTTAAACATCCATTTATTCATCCCATGCCTACTCTGCTCGGTCAAAACCAGCACACTCAGCATCTTTCTCTCACTGCAGTATCTCATTTCTATATCTATTGGTATCCTCCATCTCCCTCTGCCCATCGTTTCTCCATGGCTTTTAAAATGTCTGGTAATGTAATATACAAATTGGTAATTAATTACCCTTCATTAGAGGAGATTAACCTCTGACAATCAGTCAGAGGAAAGAAAGCAGAATCTCTGGCCAGGATCAGTGAACGCCCTTAGTGGATGGAGTTAATGATGCTGCCAGACCCTTTCAGTGTGGGTAAATGGTGACATAATGATCCATAAATGCATATCTGAGAACATCTAAGACAGCGTATGGCTTCTTCAGGGACATGAATCCAACATTTGACATCGGTCTGCTTTCTGATAGACACTGAAGAAAGTCAGTGAAGTAGAAATAATCAGCAGCTGACTGAAACATTTCTCACATTTACAGAACAATGTTGATTGTTATCAATATCGTGTTGTCATCAGTATAATATGACGTGTGTCAGCCTTGGGGGATTCTTTTAAGGGTTAAATTAAGACTATAACAACTCTTCATTTCTTTATGCTGGCTGTATAGCTGCAACTATTAGTATATTGATCAACTTGTTGAGTCACAGAAAGGGATTAAGCAACACTTCTTGTTGTTTTGTTTTTATTGGCTGCATTAAACTAAGACTGCATTGAAGTTTTCTGATAAGGCGTTAGGAAGCCCAAACCCAAAGATGGTTGACGCCACATTGGAAATGTTGACTCCAACAAAAGTTTGGCTAGTACTGAAGTGCACAGAGGTTGAGTTGAGGCCATGGCCTTGCTGCCTAATCAACCACACCCTAATTATGCCCAATTAATCCAAAATTGGATTTATTCCAAATAGACTAATCTCTTATTGGTGAATCTGAAATTTAAATTCTGACTGACTAGTGTGAAGGTATGGAAAGACTCAGAAAACACTCAGAACTGAGCACAATTTATTTAACATTGCTAAACACTGGATCATAGAGTCCTCAGGTTAACAATGGCAAATTAGTTAGAGTGTGGCTAACATTAGCAGAGTTCCCACCACCTTAACAAAACCTGCAACAATCTGTATTTTCTGCTCTGAATGCTTCATCCAAAGTTGGAAGTCATAACCGTCACAGACACACCTCCACCGGTTAACATTTCATTCATTTCACTCCTCATAAATGGCAGATGCCGTGGGAATAAGGGAAGAGCTCTCACTAAATCCTTCAAATCCATACACAACCTCGCCCCTCCAAATCTCTCTGACCTCCTCCATACTGCCACACCCGTCCGCACCCTCGGATCCTCCTCCTCCATCCACCTCACTGTCCCCCCTGCTCGCCTTGTTACCATGGGGAGCAGAGCCTTCAGCCGCTCTGCTCCCCAGCTCTGGAACTCTCTCCCACCTGACCTCCGTAACACTGACTCACTCCCACATTTTAAATCCAAACTCAAAACCCATCTGTTTAAACTGGCTTATTCCATCTGACCACAACTCCTCTGTCCATTCACTTAAAACTTTTTAAATTGGGATTTATTAACTGTTTGCTATCTAAACTCTGTTTGTTTTTAATGTTGTAAGGTGACCCTGAGTGCCAAGAAAGGCGCCTATAAATAAAATGCATTATTATTATTATTATTACTAAATATAAGTATGTGGTGTCACTTATTGGTGGAACTGCCCGTTCAAGTTAGTGTTTTGTGTTGCCAAATTCTTGTATGTCCTCCAGATCCTCTGGAATTAAAAGCCTCTTGAGTCCCGGGAGAGTGTTAAAGCATTAAAGTACATTGGCTGCAGACATGAAGACCAGCAGACTGACTATAAACATGAACCAGACTGACTGGACTGTTATCCTGTGTGTGAGCATTTCCTGTTCTTTTTTTTCTTTTCAATCCTTTTCTTTCATTGTACTGCAGTGTTTGTTTTAGCTTATAGCAAACAGAAAATAATGCGGATTGAAATGAAAGAGTGGAGGTTTTTTTTTTTTATAACTTATATTTTATTTGCTTTTCCTGACAAGGTTACATCAAAACAAACACATCAAACAAACATTGGTGTCAGTTAACAAACGTTGGTTTAGCCTCCTTTAAAATCAACCATTCTCTTCAAACTTTTTGATGGGTTATAAAGTCCGTCCATTTTTTCCATTTGTCTTGGCAGGCAGATTGTTGAAGTCTAAAATTATGTGTGAAGTTCTCCATATCGTGTAGTTTTTCAACAATGTCCAACCAGTTTCTCCGAGTGGGGGGGGTCCTCCGTATACCACTTTCTTGTTATTGCTTTCTTTGATGCCAGTAGTAGTAGTCCAACCAGGTACATGTCTTTGCTTTGTATTTTCTCCTTTGTTAAATCTCCCAGATACAGCACTTCACACGTCTTAGGAAGCCTATAACCTAAAATTGCTGTCATTCCGAGTGGAGGTTTTTTGTGTTGTTGTTGTGAACTGCTGGGAAAAATCACTGTTGGATTTTAAAAACTGAAAGGAATGTTTTCTTTAGTCTGTTTGACAGAATAACACCTGTAACTGTGATTTACTCTTTTGTTTTTTGTTGCTTATTTAGAATCTATGTTGCTGTTTGGTCATGTCGATGTTAGGTCCAAGAAAGGTATGACTTTTTAGAAAATGATACTGACTTACAGTTGACCCTGACTTAAAGCCGTCGGTAGCCACAGAGTAAACATCTGTGATGTTTCAGTGTTTAGTTGATGTACTGTGCACATTCCCAATAAACGGACCAAAGGTGTTTTTTGTACCTGTCTAAACACGTTTTAAATTCAGCTTTAAAAATGCATGTTTAAATATGCTTTCTAACAGAGTTTCCTTGGCTTTTGGAGCCAGCCTCAAGTAGACATTCTGCAGCTTTCAATAATCTTTTATAAGATCACCACACTTGTAAATGGATATGTTCTCTTGTTAGGTCCACGAGCATTAGTCATATAGATCGGCATGTTGGATGGATATGAGTCGGCAAAAACCTTTCACGAAACAACATTAAATTTACTGACAAAATGTGGATTTTAGAGGTCGAAGCCTTCTTGTGTCCTAATAGCCTTCATTCAAATGAACAGGATGCTTGTAGGTGCTTGTATTGGACTAATAATAGCCTTCACACAGTGAACGCAAACACCACCTGGCAAATGTCACAGCCAAGTCAAGTGAGTGAGGGGAGGGCCGTGTTTACGTTGAATCAGATGTAATTGTGTGTGATTGAGGTATTACAGACTAATTGTGTCTGCGTTTCTAGAAGCATCCTGTGCAAACTGAAGAATTACTCTAGAGGAGCACTTAAGCAAAGCAGCCTGTGTTTAAATTATTTGCTGAATTGTTTCTTGGTTTGTGGTATTAGAACCTAACCGTCATGAAGAGGAAGTGCATTTACACCGTGTTCAGAAATCAAACTAATTAAACCAAGGAGTGGAGTTGGCTAGACAGGCGTGATTTTTTTTTCAGTCCTTCCCCCAGTTCTTCTGTGCAGCCGGTCAATAAACAATCTGCATAAGTTTACCACATCAATACTTAATGTGCCAGCTAAAGGTCTCCTCTCCTACAGGTCGCAGTCAGCCTAGGTTTGATGTTTACTACTTTGAAATTCGCCACAGATGCAAACAGTCCCAAGGGGTCTCACTACTCTGTGTTTGTGTGTTTGTCAGCATAATGAAGAATGTTTGTGTTTAATATTTTCATTGTAAGTCTTTCTATATGTGCATGTGTGTGTGTGTGTGTGTGTGTGTGTGTGTGTGTGTGTGTGTGTGTGTGTTTCCATACATCAGAGAGAGGCCTCAAAGCCCTCCCAAGCCAGCAGAGACAATCTTCCTCCCCCCAAATTGCTTACAGCCGGTGTATCAGCGGGGAGGGGGAAAATATGGGGGTGAATTTTTAAAGACGAAAACAAATGAGCCAACACAGGCGCACAATTAGGGGGAAGTCATGGCTATGTGTCGTCTTTAGATGAGCAACATGATGGCCTCTTTACCCCTGGCGGGGGTAAAGCCCTGCCCCAGGAGATGGCTCATTAGGGCTGAGGAGGGGAGGAGAGGAGAGGAGGGGCTGCTGACTGTCAAAATAGTGGGCGTGGAGGGAGAGAGGGAGGGAAGGGGTTGCTCCCACTCTGGGAGTAGAGGGGCTTAAGTCCTTTCACAACAAGAGCCATTCTGATTCTGTTGAAGACATTAGCTCATGGTGCGAAATCATCATGTCACACAAAGGACGGCTGCCATACGGGCTGCATTAAGTCTAGTGCCAAAATATTGCGTCATCAATTTCAGCACTGAGTCGGGTGGTGGTTGGTTTTTGTTTTCCTGTTTTACTCAGTTTTATTCCAAGTTTAATTAATATGTGAATGATTTCAGTCTGGTTTATGTTCCTGATGTTTCTTGTCAGTAATATCCTCTACAGAGAAATCCCCCAAAATATGTTGAAATTCAAATTTTTTTCCCGAGAAAAAGAGATCTTCTGAGTGAACCTCTGATTGATTGTGATGTGTTTGTCCATCTGACTGTAATGAAACCACTTACTGAATCAGCTTAATGAATTGTAATGTGGAAATCATTTACAGAGGTGGTCTTCATCACTGATATAATTATTTAATGATGCATCTCATTAATCACGTCATGGTTGTCACAGATCAGCATTTCTGAATTCATTGTATTCAAACCTGCTCCAAAGGCTTCCAAAGAAACAGAACAGAGAGTCAGGACTAGTGTAAACAGGAACCGCATTGTACAGACACTCCATCTGATAGTGAGAGTGTTACTGTAAGGATCATGCGAATGTGATCTCCATCACAAAAGCCTTTGTTCAGTGGGCGCAGCAGCTTTTGGTCCCATTATGGGACTGTACATGAAGCGCACTCCTGGGTCTGTGGAAGCTGGAAGAGTGCCACCAGATGGTTAAGAGCAGAAGTGAAAATGTCATCCAGCCTGCAGTTTTTAATGATCCATTACAGTGTACGGTGTCTCATTCTGCAGATAATGGGAACCACACTTTGACTTAGTGGAGCTAAATTCCATTGCTCACTTATCAAAATAATGGACTGTGCATTTTGTACAAATGTTTATGTTGTATGTTGTTATGCATCTGTCTTCTAGAGGCATGCATATTAAGCATTCTGAAGTCTCCCCCGTTGGGCACAATAAAATCTATCCTGAAGTTCTCACACATAATTAAAAGAAACATTGATACATTGCCAGATTAAAAGCAAAATCAGCTTAAGGGCTACAATATGCTGAAGGCTTTTGATTGTAGCTTCACTCTGCCAAGAGATATTTCCAAATTTAAACAAATGATTTCTTAGAATGGGAGTTTCATGAAAGCATGTTTGAATTATGGTCTGGAAACAGTATTTCGCTCATCATACCTCACTAGGAATCCCAAGATTGAGTAGTTGTCATCACTCAACAAAAGTTCCCCAGAGGAGAACCACTCCTGATGCTACATTAAGAATCTATCAAATTCTTTGAAAATGGCCGCCATGCTTTGCTTCTGCTGATCAAAGAAACTAAATCCATACACATTCATTTGCTCTCTGTCTCTTGTTGCATTACCCTGAGCTGCTGCATCCAAGCACATTTGCATACCGGGTATTAGTTTTGGAACAAACTGGGCTCCACACAAACAAGCACATACAGCTTAAATTAAGCAGCTAATTGGGAATCGAGTAAGCATCTCTAATCTGTTTAACAAAAAGAAAAAAAAAAGTATTTTCTCATCTAATTAATATTCTCAGTTTAGCTAATTAAAAATCCAGTTGGGAGAATACACCAGTGAGTTTGGTGTGAAGTAAGAGTGACAGGAGTTTAGCAGCCACATAATCACAACGTGCCAGAGCCACGTGGAACGTAACAACAACAACGGTAAAAATGTTCACTCATTTGAAGCTGGTGTTGAAAAGTTTTCCCTGATTTCCTCCAATAAAGTTAATCCTTCAATGCAAAATTACAAATGTGGGGATTTGTTAAAAGGTAATTTTAAACCATTTAACTGTGTTGCTGACGCCTGAGCCGAGAATCAGTTGATTAGCTCGCCATGAAAGGGAAGGGATATTAATTTAAGTGTTAAAGGAGGCCTCTTTTCATCAAATGAATGGTGAGAGTCTTTGTCGCTCTCTTCCTGATGGAGACTGCAGCTCCTGTGATCAAAGCTAAGCACCATTTTCCCAGAATTTAATGAACACAAGGTCTATGAAACCATTTATGCCTTTTGTTTCCAAGCTTTTCTGAATGCACCTCGTGGCTTTTCACAGGGCCAAACTGGATGCATTTAACAGAGGACAAATGGTAATCTCACAGGAATAACTCACTGCCTGGCTACATCTGTTAGATTTTTCACATCCCTGCACACTGGCTGAAAGGTAGATCTATCCCCTGATGTCTGAGATATATATTGAAAAAAACAGAAAAACACATGAAATCCAATAGTTTCAACAGTTCATCTTAAAACCTATGTGTCAGCGATTGTCGTTTTTGTTCTTTTCTTGTGCTGCACTTTCAAGGACACCTCCCGCACAGTAAGTTTAAATCGAATACACTCAGCTTTTCTTGACCTTGGACAAAAAAGAAAAAAAAGGCCATCCCCTCCATCAATCACCTCCTCAACCATGAACAAAAGAAAATGATGCTACTAACAACATTATCACAGCACTTGTTCACATCTCATTGATTTGACAAAAGCCATCAGTCAGCAGTGTCAGTCACATGGTCCAGTGCTCTGTTGTTGGAGGGATGGGCGCCACAAAAGAGCTCATACTACAGTGGTCTTTGTGAGGGAGTTAACAATGCACCATTTCTTCTTACCTTACTTAAACAAAGGAATAAACTAGTCAAAAACACTTGAAAAAATACAGAAATTTAATTCTAAAACAGCAGAAATGGTGGTCTTAGAAGGATCATGGTATTAAATCAACAACCTTCTGAGTTTATTGAAGTATTATTGGTTTGTGTTATATCTAAAGCTGGTTTCATTATCTTGACCACTTCCTGCATGCAACAGACACATGTACAAACTCCCTCTTATACACTCTCTCTTCCACCTGTGATTGGTCCATTGTTAATCTAAAAATAACTCTAAGATTATCAAAACTTTGTATTTTTAAAATATGAAAGGACTTCAAAAAGAGTGTTCAATATCTATGCAACAGAGGCAAAGATGTCAGACTTTTGATTTCCTGTGACTTCCCAGGAACACACAGTTAAATGGTTTAAAATTACATTTTAACAGATCCCCATATTTGTAATTTTGCATTGCAGGATTAACTTTATTAGAGGAAATCAGGGAAAACTTTTCAACACCAGCTTCAAATGAGTGAAGGCTCTGGCTCGTTGTGATTATGTGGCTGCTAACTCCTGTCACTCTTACTTCACACCGAGCTCACTGAATCCTACACTTCCCATAATGCAACTGGATTGAACCACAGATGAATAAAATGCATGCTTTCTTCTAAAAATGCTTACCTAAATAGAGATGAAATAATACTTGTGATATATTTGAGTGCATTGTTTTGTGTTTGGAAACAGTGTTAGTTGTGTTATGGAAATTATTCTGATGAGTGTTAGTCAAGACCATTATGAGACAATGATTATCTAAAAATACAACACTGATAACAGAATGACTTTGAGGAGAGAAATCTGAAATTAAGGAGTTGAATGTTTTTAGTTTTTTGGGGGGGACCAAACCTAGATTACAGCTTTTAGGGGCTTAAAAGGGTTCAATTTGAACAAAACTAATGGACATTTTATTCTACAAAGTAAGTCTGAGACTCAATTTGAAATAGCTGCCCATATTAACAATTTTTGGAAAGCCTTTCCATGGAAATAGTAAACAATTAACGATTGTTTTCAGATGGTAAACATATGGGATGTTCAAATTCTCTGGTTATTTGAATGCCTTTTTCTGACAAACTGACCAGTCTAAAGTAGGAAAATATTTCAATACTGAGCTCAATCAAGTTCGTTACATCCACATGCCTGTGCCAGTTCCGCATTGCTCTGGTTGAGTGATTACACACTGGTTTAACCAGACACTGCCTATACATACAACTTCATTTCCATTTTCTACATTTTCTACTGCCGAACCATGAGATGCTATCCCTCATATTTCCTTTCAGGTAGTAGATAATTATAGGTGTAGCCATCAACCGGTATTACAGCCCTGGCTAGTTGTGGGCAACATATGACCGGTATTTTGGGCCTACAACAATAATGTGAATACATTTGTATTAATAATTAATTGAACTGACTAGCAGACTAGCAAGGGTTTCAACAATTAATTGTTTAGTAGACTAAATGCTCAAATCCCTAGCAAACTGCACCCACAATTTTATGTGTAAAAATTGAGGGAGTGCCCCTTTAAATTCTTCAAAAGTAAGATAAGGTAAGCATTTTTCACTCAGGTCATAAGCGTGCCACCTTCCCAAAGAGAAATTATTTTATTATCAGTCTTCATCTGTAAACCACAAATGCCTCAATTGGCCTGTCAAAAAATAAAAATGCTTTTAATGTTTTGATTAATTATTGATCACATCAGAGCCCCACCCCCTCTCACTCCATCTTACCTTGAAGGCCACATAGCGCTCGGTTGTTTCAGAGGACAGTGACACACCCCTGCTCCCTGTGGGATTCTGATGTCACACTATTCATCATCTCCTATTGAGAGGCGATGAGGGGATGGATTCACCTTAGAGGAGCCCCAGCGGTGGCTCCCCAGACAGCCTCTCCGCCCTCCCGTCCCCTCTGTCTTGTCCCAGGGGAGGTTTCAATTAAACAGGCCGCATCTTTGGGACGTTTTAATCTCCCTTCCCCCTCGTTTATCTCCTCGCACACACACCTATGGAGCTCAGACATCGGAAGAGTGCATCCGTGGAAAATCTCTTGTGTACTATTTTTCAGTATGAAGATCAGATATGAGATTAGTCGTCTTCAACCTTTTTAGTATGCTGTTTGGAGAGTGGGTGTCACAAGACTCAATTCCGCTTCTTAGTTTTTGAATGGAACTCCCACTTTGCACCTTCATATGGATCAAGCGACAACCTCCAGTGTTGAAAATTGAAGCCAGTGTAGAAGTGCAAGAAACTGCAGTTCCTTGAGTGTCCACTTGAAGCTGGATGCAAAAGCTAAGGAATCTCCATTAGGTTCAATGTTAAAATACTCATTTTTACAGCAGGAAGAAACATGTTTACGGCCTCATGCAGAAATGTTTTCACGGTATGTGGCTCATTTTTTATTTGGATACTGTTCGAGGCAGGGATTTTTCATGCATGATGCGATACTATAAAGTCTGATTTGCATTATTAGAGGTGTGTCACCTCTTTTCTGGTTTCTAGGTTGACTAAAGTTAGATTGAGTCAGCATTTCCAATATGGCACTCGCCAACAATAGGTTGCAAAATGTCCCACTAGAAACCAATGATTAGATTAGAAAAGCACTTTGAGTTCAAATTCATGTACTATTTACTATGTCCATGTTTTCATACAGCCTATGATATTGACACACTGCATTCATAATCAATAGATTCTGAATCTGAATAATAAATGTGTAGACAGTTGACCAGGTCTATTGTATTGCCCAATAATGTTTCAGTGCTTGCTCTTTCTTAATCCCTCTCAAAGTCACTTGACCACTGCAACTCCCTCTCTTGCTCTCTGTCACATAACTAATCGTCCTCTGCATGTGGCACCAATGTTTTATCTTTTTAATGCATTTATTCAAGAATGATTACAGAAATAGATTCTAAATGCTGAACTATGAAATAGACTCTCAACTGCGCTACCAAAAAAAGCCAACCTACTTTATGTTCATGTTAAATAAAACCCCATATCTTCTTCTTTTTTTGACACTCTCTTCCAGGCTTATAACTCTTGTGCAGTTTCTAAAGCATAAAGCTTCAGCAGAGTGAAGGTTGAAAGCTTGTACTAGTTGTTGAACATGACAGGACCAAGAGTCAAACTTCAGCCCACACTTGGTTGCGAATGTCAGAATAGGAATAAAGTTGTGCTTTTAACCTCAGTTGACTTCTTTCTTTCGTCCTTCTGTATCGTACAGAATTCAGTGTATCTACAGTATATTCTCTGTTTCTCCTCTTGACTGCAGTGAAAGCTACTTAAGTCCTTGACTCCGCAGAGTTTGAGATGCAGTATCAGGATGTCTGTACTGTCGGCTTGTTTCAGACCTTTTCATAGATTTATTAGATATTGATGTGAAGATTGACATGTTTGTGAGAGAGAGAAAATTAATGTGACACCCTTCAGCAGTCAAATTAAACAGGTATTCCATTATTAAAACATATGTCATGTTTGGCTTCAGATATGTCCCTCATAATTGACTCCATGGTTGTACAGTGAACGCTCTTTGCTCTACATAACCAGTCCGAGATGATTTTTGGTCGGCAGTTTTCTGAGAAACAGCTTGTTAATGGTCAATTGATTTGGACTTAATGGGAGTATTGATTGAGGTGATCCAGGATGTAAATTTTTCATCCCATGCTCTGAAGTCAAACAGAAGCGCTGGCATGTCTGTGCAGGTCATGTGTTAAATGTACATCATTAATGCTCGACTCTCTCCTCACTCAACAGCGAAGCGTAGGGGAGATTAGTGCACGAGAAAATTAACCTGTGAACAATCCTCGATCATTAAAATCCACACCTATCACCACAGTTTTCTGTGATGCTTATTAAAAAGAGCTTAAACTCTTGTTCGCTGCATTTTACAAAGGTAGATCTTTTTTTGATGGAGGTGTTAGATTGTTCCTTTCCAAGTCCAATCAGCATTTCCCCTGTGCTTTTTAGTATGCACCCCTGTGTAAATCAATACTTAATGTATCTGGTCTGTTCATTTGCACTTTCCAATTCACAGTCTCATGCACTCTTCATTAACGGGAGCTACCTGGCTTAGCATCCTCAGAAATGTGAACAGCTGCCGCATTCAAAGGAAGCGCATTTATTCCGATCACACACGCCACCCTTTGACCACTTTAATGTGTTGCTAATACTCTTTTAAGTCCAAGGGAAATACACACACACAGTGGATCACTCTGCATTTCACAATCTTACTTTTTAAATGGTTCCATTCTCCCTCATAATCCAAGTATACAGTACAGTCCATCAGTCTGCGTGTCAGACGGAGAGTCATCTAAAGACAATCATGGTGTCGTCTGTAAAGGATGAGAGTGCCCGTGAGCCAGAGAGATTCATCACTCATCAGACACTGTTAGGGAAATTTAGGAGCTTAATTTTGTCGTTCCAGGCGGTTGATACAGCCAGCGATTCAACATTGTTATACCAGAGACTGATGTCTCCTCTGTAACTGATGTGCAGATGGGCAGCAATTCCTCAAGGAGAGAGATGGTCTCTGCTGCTTGAGTTAATGGTGTCATGCTGCTGGTTGAACTGATTTTTTGTGTGCAATCCATGGTAATATCCTCAGTGAAAAACTGGCACCAATGAAAAATAAAAACCATCAATGCTTGTGCAACAAATCAAGTCATTAATTTAAACTCAATCTGTAGCAAATTTGGTCGAGGCAGATGGCTGTCTAACATGAGTCTGATTCTGCTCAAGGCTTCTGCCTGTTAAAAGGAATTTTTACCTCACTGCTGTAACTTGCTAAATACTGCAAGGTGCAATGCTCATGGTGGATGAAGATGAGAAAGACTGAGTCTTATCATGTCTTGGTGTTGGGTCTCTGTTAATAATTTAACATAGAGCATGATTTAGACCTGCTATGTTTGGAAAGGGTCTTGAGATATCATTGGTTGTGATTTGGCACTATACAAAGAAAGATTGATTGATTGATCGATTGATTGATTGATAATGGATAACAAGTTTTCTGTAATTCATCGAGCTACCTAATATTTGTGCATTCAGCACCTTCCAATACTTAACAGCTATTGGTATTTGAGAACTTGCTGCTTTTTTTTATCATATTTAGGTTAATTCTGCATTGTTTATCTGCGGTATGAATGAAACATGATGTGGTCTACGTGACGTCACCAATCGGTTTCTGAAACCGAGTTTTGAAGCCTGTTTTCTGCAGTGCCATAATGAAAATGCTGACTCAACCCAGCTCAATTTTTAAACTTGGTATTGTTGTCCAAAAATACTTGTAATACTATTCCATTATGGAATCTGTGAATAAAATTATAAATGTATTGGACATGGGATCTATAATCCCAGGTTCTGTTTCCTTTAAAAGTAACATTATGATGCACCATTGGCCTGGGGGGTTTAAGTATTTGCCCCATGTACAGAGGCTATCACAGCGCTCACTGGTTCAACTCCCAGCCTCAACCATTTGCTACATGTCTTCCCCTGCTCTCTACATTTCCATGTCTCTCTTCAGCTGAAAATTCCCCAAAATAGAACTTTAAAAAAACAAAACATTATAAAACCATTTAACCTTTAAACAATGGCCCCATGATGATAGTAGACTGACTTGTGACTGGGGTATAAGTTTCCCCTCTTATTCCCACTCCATGCCATGAGTGCTTGTTCTTGCACTATGCAAATGTTATTGTGCAGGTATAAATATGCCTTGACAGAAGCATAACCATTAACTGTATCTCAATATGGACGCGTTCATCTCCCTTCATTGTAAGAAATGAAGCCAAAATACCACCCCAATAAGCACTGATGACATAGTTTGGAGCCAGGACATGCAGAGGGGGCAGGTAGGCTTGTAGTACTAATGTCATACCCTTCTGATAACTGAAACACATATTTAGTAACTAACCATAATCATGTTTACAACAAAAGGGCAAGGAAACAATAAATAAATATTACTCTAACATAATCAAGCACCACAGAAGACCTAAGAAATTGAATTCTGAAATTCTATTAAAAGATCTCAATGATATAACTTACAAGTACATGACGACAGGGTTTGTTTCAGGGCTGCGTATGCTTGGAGCATTAGCATTAACTAACTGAGGTGGATAATTTGACAGTTGAGTATTTGTTAAAAGTTGTCGGTCACATCCCTCAGCAAAAGCAGAACAAACTTAGTTTGTTAAATATATTCCTCAAAGCTGATCCATAGAAAGCTTTATAAAACTGCTCAGTCTGCATTTATACAGGAGATACTGTCAGATATAATTTTACTACAGCTGCACTTTGATCTGATTGGATGATGTGACGGCACACTCCAGCTGATTAGAAGAAAGACCTGCCTTACAAATCCATTTTGACATTGCCCAGGGCTTAAGATATAAAAGTGGCTGATCTTCATATATTGCTGCTCCCCTTGTACCTGGATCTCCATTTTAATGGACTAATTACTGGACAGCTGGCTCGGCGGCCTACGTGTGCCTCAGTCAGAAGCCTGGACCTGAACGAGCCGCAGCCTCTGCCAGCAGACTGCAGACAGCTGGCTGTGAAGTGCACTTTCCAGAGATGTCAGAAGAAACCTTCCCTAATCCTGCGCTCCCCTGCTGGGGAGCCTGTTGTTGGAGAGGCATCACACAGAACATATGACACTGTTGATAAGAGGGACTTCATGCGATTCAGTCAAATTAAAAAAGGATCACTTTGGTGTATTAGCTAACTGTTTGTCAGAATCACTTCTTTAAAGATCATTTGGTGGCGCTGAATGCGTCTGGCTGTCACTGGAGGGGGTTTCCCTATGAAGGAAGTGCAGCGCTTCATGAAGTGCAAAGGATAGACGCCGCTTGGATTTAATAATTCATCCTTCTCATCCCAGTCTGGATGAGTGTGTGTCATTCAGAGGTGTGAATGGAGCTGGATCTCAGGGGGATTGCTGTTGGATTTCTTCTGCTAGACTTGAAGAAAGAAAAGGCTTTCCACACGATTTACCATTAAACAGGTTCAGAAAAATCCTCAGCTTTGTGTCACATGATACTTTAAGGTTTGTGCCCTTCTGTATGTATTAGATAATCATGTGCAGTTACTGTAAGAAATGGCCCTTTGGTGACCTTTTCTTTAGCGTTTATTTAAAAGTGTAAGTTATATTAGCAGTGGGATCAGATAAGCTGTACAGTGGAAACAGTCTGGAGCGCTGTGCTAATTGCTCTGCGGCGAGATAAGAATCTTGGAAAAGCTCCAAATGTGAATTATGAGTGCGCTCACATTTAACTACCTACACAGTGATGCAGCTTTGAACACACGGAGGTCTGACCTGGGAAATAACTGTTAAATATTTTGACTAAACAAACTCCTGCCTACTGCATACAGAGCCACACACAGACCCGCACGCACACACACCAAGTGGGTGGTAGAATATGACTTTCACCTGGCGAGCAGCAGCATCAGTCTTCCTGGAAATAGAAGAATGAGAGCCATCAAGATGAGAGTGATGAGTTTAATTCACTGGTGGGCCTGTGGAAGAGGATATAACGTGTTTGATATTCACTATAATGGTTTAAAAAAATGCTGTAAGCCTTTTATTCTGGAGTGCCAGGGGGGATAGAGGAAGCTGCTTGGTCTATAACTCATTCAATACATGATACAGGAAGTCTGCTGTGCTACCTGATTAAGGACGAGATATTCGAAAATACATCAATTTTAGCTGTAGGAGCTGTGTCAAAGAAGACTGTGCATTCATTTTGCCTTGTGAAATTGACTCCTATATTGGAATAAAAATCTAGCATTTGAATATAAGTCTATTATTCTATGAGAGAAAAAGAACACAGTGAAAGAAAAACACTGTTAAAACAAAGCAAATGCCTTTCGCGGCTTGTATTTGTACAGACACACACACACACACACACACACACACACACACACACACACACACACACACACACACACACACACACACACACACACAGAAATCTGGAGATATCAGGAGAATAAAAATGGCATGTGTGCTCGCGGGGGGGCTCAGCAGAGTCTGATTGATTTGGCTGTAACAGTGACAACAGGCCTCCCCTGTGTTTCACTCCACATAATTCTTTGATTAATGCCACACATCCCAAAATCGCTCCACTGCAACTCCAAATCACATTAAATCACCTGGATACAATCTGTAATTGATTGGAAATGTCAACCAAACGGGGCAGTACCATTAATAATTGGAGGGACTTTTCAAAAATGTAGATTAAGTGATTTCTTCTGATATTGTGTTTATTTGTCCCATAATGCATTTCATCATGCTGCCTGGTGGTATCAGGATGTCACGTGTGAAGTATCACTCGTGAAAAAGCATCCCTCTTCTTTGAGTCCTTATTTCACACTGACAGACGCCCGTGTCACTGCTCCCCACAGGCTAAATTCAGACGCCCTAGTTGTTGTTGTTGGTTGTTGTGTTCCAAATCAGCAGCCGCAGATCACTAAAGCATTAAATGAAAGCACTGTACTCCTCTATCCACTTCACAGTGGATGACTTTGTTTCAAATCAATACTGTAAATTATTGAAGGCGTGGGATGGGGATATGCCAAATGATATTCATTGAAGGGAATCGTGTTCCCCTGGGCTGTCAATAAAGCCGAGCATGTTCTTTCCCTCCACCTCTTGGCAGGCCTATTCTGGACTGGAAATTCCTACTTTGTCAGATTGTATTTTTCATGAATAACAATTAGAGACTTTTAGAATTCCTTTCATGCAAAGATGTACCGCCTCAGTGATTGATCTCCCTAAATCTGCCTATTTCTACCTTTCCATATAAGCCGACAACGCACAGCCAAACAGAATTCACCAGCCGCAAGGTGCATCTGTTGTTTCTATTTCAGGCTGTGTGGAGTCGGGTATTTTGAGTGAGCTATCTTATTGTATAAACACAGTGGAGGATTGGAGGGTTATAACATAAAAGTCGCATTATCTTCGATTAAATAGTGTATGAAAAAGTGGTACAAATTTGGTTTTGCATGCGATATTGTGAATTGAAAGCCACAAAGTGTTCTGAGCTGGTGTATTACTTCATAGAGAAAGAGTATAGAGTTACAGCTTTAATATTTAAACGTGGTTGTTTGTTAAGAAAATAACCAACAGTTTGAAGCAAGGACTAAAAACAACATGATTAGAACAACAAGTCCTCATTAGGCTGCTGGAATTGTTTGAACCACGGATGTGAGCTGAACGACCTTATACTCAGTAACCAGTTTATTACACTCTGAATTATGCAAACCCAGCACTACAATCTGTGGCCTTCAAAATGATCATAAAACTGAATCAACACTTCTGAGTTTCAACAAAAACTCATCGTTATAACATTTGTCAGCTAGACTGAGTGCAAGACTAAATAAGATTTAACTCAGTGTTCCTAATAAAGCTGTGAGTGTAATGCTCCTGAATTGACTCACGAGTCATTTACAGTCCTGTTACAAACCTTTTGCTTTACTCAGATCTCTCGGTAACCATTGTTGGAATGAAAATAATTTCATCAAATATTGAATGACTTCAAGAAGGATTACTTCCTTTCACCTTTTATCTGAATGCAGGTTAAACTGCTTCTTCCTTTAATGTTTCTGTTCAAAAATGCAACTGGGTTTTTGGCATTGGAACTATCCTGGTTTAAGTTTGTAATACCTGTAGCATCAACAGCTATAAGTTACACTTCTGGGCATTTTTGCCTCTATTGGATAGGACAGCTGAAGAGGACAAGCAATGTGGGGAGAAGAGAGAGGGGGAAGACATGCAACACATGGTCGAGGCTGGGAGTCGAACATGCGACCGCTGCGACGAGGACTTTGGCCTCTGTATATGAGGCGTGCTTAGACCGCTTGGCCAACGGCGCCCAATGCAGTAGCATTTAATTGACTTTGACTGTATAAAGGAAAGCAGCCATATGAAAAGCAAAAGGGACGTCATTCAGTCCACCAAAGTGTAATCCTGAAACGCATCTGTGGTCATTAAATACCGGTTGAGCTTTATACAACATCTTCAAACATATATCTGCACAAAAGTACAGTTTATAATCCAGTCTTAGATGTTGTCCCTCAATAATAGGGAGGTTCTGAAGTGACTAATTTCTTAGTCGTTAAAATTAACATGTAAACTCTGACTAACAAAAAGTCTTAAAGCTGGGGTTGGTAATCAGATTTAGATACACTTTTTGTTATACTGGTTAAAATGATCTTTATGTCCTGATGGAATTCAATACATAATGTGTTCTTAAAAAAGAGTGAAAAAAGACACTATCTACAGCCAGAGTAAACCTGGGAAAACACCAACCAATCAGCCTTTTTTGGGTCCCAAAATTTTAAACCATTCAAATCCCGTCCTGCCGTTCTGCCCGCCTCCTGCGAGTTCATTTCCCCGTCTCCTGCCGCTGCTTCCCCTACTGACTGCCCCTCTCGCTCGACCTCAGGCCTGTCCCCTCTGACCCGATGAGGTGCTTTGCTCAGGACTGTAGTCCGGATCAGAGTCTAAAATACTCTCACCACGGGGGCTCTGACAAGCAGAAGAATGAATGACATTCAGTAAGTCCTACAGAAAATGTATATGTATCGTAGCGTCTGTCTGGACGCTGTAGGGATGACGAGCCGATTCGTGAACACGTTGATCTTTAATAACCGGTCACTGTCGGCCGTGATCACGACAACCAACAAAGCAACAATCAATGTTTGAATGAATGAAGAACTTCTCTTGTCTCTCCTCTCTCCCGCTCACACACTCTACACCTCTCCTGATGCCTTCACTGACCGTCAACACTGTAGGAATTAAGAGGATCTACACTGAACACGTTCAACAAACAGTAGAGCTGTTACAGTATTATATGTGTTATAACTTTTCTCCTGATATCGTGTCACCGGTACAACTGGATAATGCTAGAATGACAGTTGTGAGTACTAACAGCAGCCATGTTTGTTTGTGTTTTTAACTTTCACTATGATAATGTTATTGTGAGGACCGGTTTTGAATCAGTCACTATCATATGGTCGCAAGTCAGCGGCGCTCGTGCATGTGAGCGGGGGGGGCGTCGTTTTGGAGGAGCTCTGAGGGAGGAGGGGAGACGGAGTCCTAAGGTAATGCTATATTCAAATTCATGCTAGTTTTCCGAGACTACCAACCCCAGCTTTAAGGTAAGGAAACACTTAGAAAACAGTCTAAATTAAGCACAATTTATTTAACAGGACCAAACACAGGATCATAAAGTCTGTGGGTAACCTGCAGCAAATTGTTTTTAGCAGAGCTAGCACCATCAGTCTTTGTTGTCCTTGCAGGTTAACACCTACACACAAAAGTGGTTCAATGATACATAACCACATTCCTATTGTTGATATGACACCTTGTGATCAGGAGTATAAGAAATGGTTTTCAGCTTCCCACCCTGAGCGGGACATCTGGGGAAAATGGCCGCTATGTAAACATAGTCAGCCACATCAGGAGCTCTGATTTCAAACCACCTCCTGCATGATGACCACAAAAATATGCTCTTTTCTCCTCTGAATCAGCTCTTGCCAAAAAAATCTCACATAACGTATGCAAATGTGTTACCATTAATATGTGTCACCTCAGACGCAGCTCATATCACCTCCCAGAGAACAGGATTACTTTTGATGAGTATCCCTCGAGCTCTGCTGACCCACCACTTTTGAGAAAATCTGCAAGGTAAACAAGTGCTGCTGAGAGGGTTCAGCAGCTCCTCCATCGACGTGTGACGGCCATTATTATTCTAGCTGTCAGTATTACACACATAAGTGAACAGATGATGCCATATGAGAGGTAGTGGTACTGATAGAGCCATCAATACACACATCCTTGACCTCATTCAGTCCGTCACACCTTGTTCCCCCATGTGTGTATCTGTGTGTGTTCAGGTGAGAGGGGTTTATGAATAACTTGACAGAGCGTATGGTCTTGTTACAATCAGACCTGATTATCTATCAGAGCTGATCACTTACAGTAATCTTCTATTATTGACAGACCCAACACATATTGTTTAAAGACTGAGGGTGGATTATAATACTGCATGATGTTAGAAAAACTCAAAGCAACATTCTGCATTTCTATCATATATTTTGCAGTATGAAAAAATACAAGAATTTATAGCAGATAAATGCAATGTATTTTATATATAAAACATTTAGATAAGACAATTATATTTTTGTACTATATTATTGGGAATTTTGAGTCTATTTCCTGCTTTCATATCAACCCCCTACTTATTTTACCACACTGTGTCCAGCACACCGCCAGTGGCTCTGACACCAACATGGAGAAGTAGGCCTAGAAAGACAACAGGAGAACAGAGTACAGTTAAAGCAACACATTACATCATAAACTGTACTAATAAACACAACTGATTTACACGTCATCAATAATTTCTGTTTGTTTAAAGTTATATTTAATCTGCGTCATCAGCCTTTTGATTTTAACTCCGAATTAAATGGAACCTCATCGTCTTTCTTTGCATGTGATTTTCACAACACTGCACTGTATGTGTGCTAAAGGAGTAGACACTAAAATGATACACTCTTCGGTCATGTTAGCAGTCCGTATGCGTGCCCACAACATTATCAAGCACCGGAACGAACAATGTCTTAAAATCTGTCTTGCTCAATCGAGCGTTTGCTAGGATATCTGTGGCAGCCGCAGAGTTGTGTGCATGTTTACATTTTACAGTCATGTGACACACTGATACAGACTCTGCATGTATAGCGTTCAGTTTGCTGTGTGTTCAAGTAAGGGGCTGCATTAACATGATATCGGAAAGACATTTATTGTGAACTTGTCCTGGAAAATGAGGAAGTGGTGACAGCATGACGACTTTCAGGTCAAATGACTATCGCGGATCCTGCAATGGGACTAGTGTTCATGCACACATTGCAGCTGCAATGGTCGAATATCGTTCAGCCCTAGTGGATTGTGCCGCCACAGCACCAGTGTGTAGGATAACACTGGAAGTTGTTATCATCAAGTTTAAGGATATTAAAATATCTTTAATATTTTGATTTCCTATTCATACCTAATGTCTTCTCTCCTTTTTTCTTTCTTGATCTTATATTTAAATATATGTTATATTTTGATGCTTGAGCTTGAGCTTAAAGCCTCTGGAAACATAAATAGAATATTTAAAATTCACACATGAGATGTCAGGAGACGGTCTGAGCAGGAGCGGAGTAGTTTGATTGAACATGTGTGCACGTGACTCAGGATTTCATTAATGGTTGGTTAGATATTTATATTTATTATATCTTAAATATCCAAGTTTACCCTCTCTTCTTTATCCTAGTGTTAGAACGGTATCATAAATTTAACCGATAATACTTGAAAAATGGATTAAAGTTCAGTTCCAATATTTTAAATATATATAATAGTATGTAAATGTGACTATAAAAATCATAGGTAGAACGTTTTTGTTGATTTGGGTTATCAGAGGCTTTAATGTCGTATTTCTTCTAATGCTGTTAACATTATTGTTAGTTTTTAACTCTGCAAAGCACTTAGGATCCCTTTATAAAAAAATGCTGCTTTATAAGTAAACTTGTCTTACCTCTTTTCTCTTAAGTGGGATCTTTTTTCTCTGTGTACGTTCACAAATTCAAGAATAGTTGCCTGTTAGAATCTTGTTTTTACCATCCATCTTTTTTTCTTTCAATTGAATTTCGATCTAATCAGAATGAACAAAAACAACTGTTATTACAATGTCTTGATAAAAGGAAAATTCAAGATGAAAATGGCATTGATAGAAATATTAAGGACAAAAAAAGAAGGTAACATAAAGAAAAAAAGGAGGCAACAATGCTGTACAGATACTGATATGTGGGTTGAGTATAATAACAAGCCATCATGTCTCTTTTTCACTTTCTTCAGTGAAATCTTCATTCTTCTTGTAGCCGAGCTCCATTGGGTAATCATCATCCCCTGCTGTGAGCTTGGCCATCAAGAGCATCACACGTTATTTACTCTCCAGCATTTCTCTCCACGTCCGTGCCTCTGAGTCCCTCCCTTTCTTCCCTCTTTGTCCCCTTACATGTGCAGGAGGAGATAATTTCTTGGCTTCTCTCTCCGCCCATCTTGAGTAAATCCTGGCTGACAGTTTAATGGCCCTGAGACGTGTGGATATAGAGTCTATAGAGCGAGGCCTGATGTGCCCGGCTGACCGACAGATGAGCAACGAAGAAGGGATTAGAAAGAATGGGAGATGTGTTTGAGATGTGTGAGGTGTGTCCCTCAGGTTTAAAGGCCTGCAGCCAAGTTCATCCCAGGACACAGCGGAGAATGAGAAGGTGGAAATATAGTAGAGTGATATTCTCACTGTTCGAACATATCGTTTTTGAACGGCTGTACTCAAATTTAACTTCTTAACAGAGTAGTTTGATATTTGAGAAAATAACTTGACATGGTTTCCTCTTAATAGTTGAATAAATAAGGTAACATCACTACCCAGTGTAAGTATTTTATGAATAAAATGTAGGAATTTAAAAAAATTTTGACACTTGGTACAAATAAAACCCAATTTAATTGGTGAGATGAAAAATGTATTCTCTCATTAAACAGCAGAGGGCGATATCTGCTGCTGATGTCTCTTGTTGGACATCATTACGTCTCTTATGTATGCAGTAAAATAGAGTGTACAGCCATGGGAGGTAGGTTAAGAACGCACTGCTAGCATTCCAGACGAATGGCCCCTTCCCATTTGGGTCTTGTCTCACTGTGTCAGGATTCTCTTCAAGTAGCTAGCTATACATTATCCCTTTCATATAGTTGCATATTTTGAGTCCACGCATATCAGGCCCTGTCCACATGTATATGGATATTTTTGAGAATGTATGCTTTTCTTGATTTTGGCCTGATGCCGTAATGTGCCAATGTGGCGGGCTTTTAATTTTTTTTTTTATGTCTGCTCAGTACTGCTAGGTTTAATTGCGTGTTTGGAAGGACAACTCACTTTTATTTATCACCTTACTGATGCAAATAAATACATAATGCTTAGGATTTTTTTTATTTGCAACAGTTTGAAGAATGCTGTGTAAAACTACTGCTCACCCAAGAAGACGCTAAATACAAAATGTTCTTCTGTGGTGTTTGATGTGAGAGAGTGATTACATGTTCTTACCACCCACTGTCCTGGCATTCTTATGCAGGTGTTTCCAACCGTTTCTGCCTTGCCGTGTGGATCGAGTAAAAAACCTGGTGTGTGGGGTTGCTGGTGGCCTAGCGGTCTAAGCACCCCATGTACAGAGGCTGCAGTCCTCGTCGCAGGGGTCTCCGGTTCGATTCCCGGCCAGTCGACCATTTCCTGCATGTCTTCCCCCACTTTCTACTCCCCGCATTTCCTGTCTCTCTTCAGCTGTACTATCTAATAAAGGCAAAAAGGCCAAAAACATAACTTAAAAAAAAAAAAAAACCTGGTGTGGACAGGATTTTATTTAAAAAACAAAAACAGTTTCTAGAAATAAGAACGCTGATGACGCAGCCTCAAAAGAAAGACAACCTGTATTGATGATTGATGATGATGTGGTTTTCAGATAAATAATCTTCATTGAGCTTTACTGGAGGCATTAATTGTTTACACAAAGAACTGCTTTGTTCTTTATTAGCTTGTTTAACTAGATTTTGTCCTTGATCCCTGATGGAAGAAAATGCAGTTTGCTTTATGCTAACTAAACCACCATAGTTACGTTGCCAGAACAGTCAAAGTGTACCCGACGTTGCTTTCTTCCTCATTGATGTTGAGAAAATCTGCATTACCTTAATACCTTAAATTAAGAGTTTTTGTTTTTCTCACTTGGTAACTTATGTAGCATACTTTGACGAATAGCTTCAGCAAGAGATTCATGATTCAATCAGCGTACTCTCTTTTCTTTATCAGTCTGTTTTAATGAAAATACAGTTACAATTAATCTGCCTCTGCATCAAAGACATTAGTTAACCTAGCAGAAGTGTAAAGCTACAAAGGTGTCCGTGTGCCTCCAAGAAATAACTATCTATGGGGATTTCTTGTTCTGTTAAGGATCAGAGGTGTAGCAGACAACATAAACATAATGCCAGGTGTAAAAACATGATGAGGCCAATGATCCTTCATTGGCTTTGTTAAAGACATTTTAAGAGACGATTCATAATAAAACAGGCGGAAGAGTCTTGTTTTATAAAACAGCCTGCATGCAGCAGCTGAACACAGACATGAACACATGCCGCTTAAGATAATTTACTGGATCAATTAAAAGTTTAACAGTGTATAAGACAGAATAAACCCTGCAGCAGGACCTTAAGGCATTTAGTTTCATGTCTTCACATAATGCATATATGGATCTTTGTTTATTTTAATGAATAGTTACTGCATTTAAAGATAAGCATCAATACTTGGCTCTTGTCCAGATATGTTTATAAATGTGACTCGATGTCTGTGTTCAGACAGGACTTTGTTGGCCCCGTCTCAGACCCCCTGCTGATACCACACAGCAAACTCACAAGATTCAATCTAGACTGGTGAATGATGCACTGGCACCGCAGCTCCCATTCAAGGCAGCCTGGTTTTTAATTACCGTTAATTACAATTTGCATAAAGCTTTTTAGCAAACGGCTCCTGAAGCGCCTGTAATAATTATACATGTAAATGAATGGTAAGCTGATAAAGGCGTGTGAGTGTTTGAGCGCTCAAAAATAAAAGGGTTTGCTTTTTAAAAGCCATCTGATAAGTAAAAGTCAAATAGAGAAACAGAAAATGAATGAGGCGTGGGTTGGAAATGTGTCAGAACATTAAGATAATGTGTGTTTACTCAGACGATGTTAGCACGTGTTTACAAAGAGAGGCGAAGAGGATGTGTTTGTCACATTTCAGTAGAACCAATATATGGATTGTGTGACTTGCAAAGCAGAGAAAAGTGGTGGGAGGATCGTCACAGGCAAGTGTGTGTACAGAGAGCAGAGGCAACAGAGGTAGAGCGTGTTATTTGTAAGATTATTGAAATTATGGGTTATTATTTCAAGGTTTGATTGCTTTCTTTTGGTCATTTTTCACATGCTGTTAACAGCCTACACTACATTTCTTTCAACATTCTCTTTTATTGAACATTTTTGAAATATAAACAGTCTAGCACAGTACATAAACAGGTTGTTTGAAATATGCAGCAAATCCAAATCCAAAATACATCTGAAGCAATGACCCAAAAATTCCTTGCTAGGTCTAACATTTCAGGCAGTTGCCCTTCCCAGATACTCCAACACTTTGACAAACTTTGCTGTAAATACGTCCATCTGACCTTTAACACAAAATCTTAATTTCTCCAGAGAGATATATTCTGATATCAATGATTTCCACAGATGAATTGAAGGAGGTTCATCTCCTACCCATTTGGTCATAACAGCCTTTCGGCCCAGCATAAGCAAGAATTGAACTCTGTTCTTATGTATTCTTAATGATTTGGGGACACATCCCAATAGACACAATAGTGGGTTGGGCTGTAATTGTTGTTTAATTACGACACTAACCTCAACACATATGGTTTGCCAAAACTGTTGAACCTTTTCGTTTTCCCAGAGGCAGTAAAGTCTTGTCCCTAGAATAGTCTTACATTTTGGCCAGTTGGGAGAGGCCCCTGCTGTGTATTTACTGTACATGTATGGAGATATATAGACATTTTGTAAGATATTATATTGCATGTCTCTGAATCTGTTACATATTGATATTTCCAAAGGTAAAAGTAAGATTTCCTCCCATATTTCAATATCTATTGTTGTTTCCAACTGACTTTCCCATGCTTTCCTTAGGAATGAAAGCCTGACGGTATTCAAATGTTGCATCATTGATTACAATTTGGAGACAAAGTGACCTTCTTTAAGACTTTCTAGAATAGTCTTTTCTAATAAGTTAAAGTCATCTGGGAGAGCAAGAGCAGCCAATTCAGTATATACATAGTGTCTGACCTGAAGGTATTTGTAGACTACACTACATTTCTGAACATCTCCATAGATGTGCAGTGTTGCTGGCTCAGTCAAATCTTATATTTGGCAATTAAACCCATAATAACCAAGTATGATTAATCATTAAGCATGAACATGATCTAAAGTTGACTTTTAAGAGTTCCTCCTACACATCTTAACACTTCCTTATCAACCGAACCCAAAATGTAATCTTGTTTGTCACACTGGCTCTCTTACCTCCTCCATTCATCCCCTCCTTCTTCTTTAAATAGCATCATTTTGTGTCATTCTGTAAATTAAAAACAAACACGCCTTGTCTTCATCACTAGCCAATCAGCACAGCTAAAAGTAGATAGCCTTCACTCATGTTTTGGTTGGCCATGTGTCTACGCCAAACGCTGTAGTTAAAAGGTGACACTAAATAAATTGGGCTCCACCGAGATAACCACGGCTGAAAAGTGAAATCACATTTGATGGCAGTCATTAGCTTGGCTGGTTGGCTGAATACATCATGCTGTCACAGTTTTGGCCCACGGAAACTATTAGATGCCATTAGTGAGGAGCATTTGAAGGCAGCAAATTACCCATGTGCTACACAGGTTTGTGCATTAGTGTCTCAAAATGTTTTCCCTGACATGGATTGTGAACTATTAGCACTGTGTGTTTAGTGAAGTTAGGATGTTATGTAGTTTTCAAATACAAATACGTGTCTCCAATCAGAGTCAATTCACAGTGCTGCTACTGTTAACTAATTAAAACAGAACAAAGGTTTCTGCCCTTTTATTCCATTCACATAGGTTAGACTCAGTGCATACCAATGAACTGACATTTAAAAGCATCTTAACTTCTGAATCTTAACAACAGTGTCTGACATCAATAACAACCTCAATGCTTCCTGCTGAGTGCTCGAACCTCTCAGACATGGCTGATAAACTAGACAGCTCTGACCGAAGGGAACCTCTGGAGCCCATGTCGCCCTGTGACCCCCTTTGGCCCCTGGTCCCATGTCACTGTTTGTGATGCCACACTGACAGCCACTGTCACAGGAGGAGCCTGCGACCTTTGCTTAACTAATGGATCCTTTATCATCCCCGGTGCCACCAGCATGAGCCCTGTGTTTATTGCTCTTTATTTTAAATTAAATCCACAGCAGTGCCCATCCATCACCGTCGCCCGTGACCTTTACCGGAGGTGATGACTTGGCCCTGGAGAAGGCAGTGTCTGGCTTTTAGGCTGCTGACTAAAGCAGAGGAGACAGTATTGAACTGTTTTCAGCTTCCTTAGATTATATTTCTTATTGGTTAATATTTAATGTTGCTATGAATATAGGAGAGGATCACCACATTTACTCTGTAGTTGTTGATTTTCACTGTGGCACAATATTGATTGGCTCAGTTGCGTTTCAGGTTACTTTCCTTTGTTGACAGAGTCAATAAAGTTCATCAAGTCAGAAGTGAACTTTCTATACACTTTCTCTTGGAGGATGGAAAGTATTGCCAACTCGCTGACAGTTATATCTCATTATGCTAGCACCACATTTTTTCAGGGGTTTGTTGGCCTGCTGTGATAAATGACTAGAAATCAATTAATCTTTTCCCATCTGAAACTGTAGTTAGCAGTGGCTGATATTATTATAATATATTCATGGTGCAACTTGCTGTGTCTGCTGTTTAACTATTTTTAATGTTGTGAAGAAGAGTCGGTTTCTTGTAAAAACATGCTTTTTTTTTTTTTTTTTTTTTAAAGCTTATTGGATTGGTGTATAGACTGGCCTTTATTCTTCGTACTAGTTGGTATTTTGAGGTATTTCATGACAGTATTTTAATTTTTATGTATCAAAATCACAGTTTTCTAATGTATTAACAAGTCACAACATTTTAATGATATCAGCTGTTGATTTTTCCCCTGCAGAAAAAAACACTAGTTGTAAAATGAGGGCCATATTATTGTGACCATTTAGGTTTTACTATAGCACACAGTGACAAGAATTCCATTACAGGTTCCAGCACAACCCACATACAAAGGTTCTACCTGTTATCAAAGTAGCTACTGGGTCAACTCATGGCCTTGACCCTTTGCTGTAAGTCATCCCCTTCTCTTTGCTCCCTTTTTCCTTTCTCTATTGGTCTGTCTATCTAATAAAGACCAAAATGCCCCCAAAATAGCTTAGAAAAAATAAAAGAAGCCTGCCAAGGATTCCTCATTTAATGAGCTTGTTAACCTAAACAGTACATTTGTGGCTCTTATGTTAAGTCTTTATGAGAGGTAAGCTGATCACTGCTGTCTCCCTGCAGAACAAGAGAGTGCCACAGTACTCTGTAGAGATTATTCTCCTCTGCTCCCCTGGCTCTCCTGTGATAAAACAACATCATCTGTGAGGAAGAGTTCCCCAGTGGCTAATAGGATCTGATAGGATCGTTCTCAGGAAAAATGAGAGGCTGGAAAAATGCTTCCGTACACTTTTTCAGCGCTTCCCTTCAGCAAGACATCAGTAATTTTCTTCTATCCATCAGCACCTTTAATACTTTGTCATGTTGCATGAAGCAATCCAAAGATCAACACAGAAATACTTGAGTCAAAAGGAACACTAAGGAGTACCTGACAGAGTGATGTAATTGGCTGTAATTGTGAGCAGTGCATTTTATTTCACAGAGAACATCAAAAAGGCATTGCTGGCTTTTTTCTCTCTTTGCTTTTTGATTTTGTATTTATGGTAAGCTTTCCTTTCCTATGTGCAATTGGGGAAAATTGTGTTCTTTTTCCAGCAGGAGGGATTTTTATTTTTTAGCCTTTCCACATGCCCATTGTAAAATCTGAGCATCCGGTGAGGCGGATGGCTTTTATGGCACTCTTCGGTATAATGGAACTCAAAGAAAAAGGACAAATTACATTATACATTTAGAGTGGTTTAATGTCAGATCAGAGCTTGCAATTATACCTGTGTGGTGCAGAGATTTCATGCATAAAGCCCACTTTACTGTGCTTTTGGGGGCGGTGAGATGTCGTTATCTCGGTTAATGGAACATTTGCAGTGGAAAGCAAGATAATGATTGATGGAAAGATGTGCATTTATCCTAATCATCAGCCTGGATATGGAGAATTCTGTGATTTTTAATAAAATCCCCTCGGGCGCTGCTGGATGCTGCTGCTGTTCTGACTGGGCAGAGCTCTGAAAAAGCAAACTAACACAAATAGGAACTGTCTGATTCTCCTTGTTATGAGTTAGCTGCAAGGAGATAAAGTGAAGTTCTCTTTGATGCAAACAAGACTGGAGGAAGAAAAGATTTTGATAATGTCATCTGGCGTATGAACCATTGGGTGGATGTGTGAATAGTTGTGGGGGTTCATTAGACTGTGACTCTTGAAGAAAGGAGCTGCTGGAAGCGCTGTCAGTCACATCTTATAGAGCCAGCAGAACAATGAGCAAACAGATCAATAGACTATCATCTGCACCATCAGGAGCTGAAGTTATCACAGCCTCTTACAACACTCAGCCCTGTCTGACTGACTGTAAACCACAGGACAATTGAAAGTCTCAAAAACGGATTATCCAATAGTATCTCTGAAAAAGCTCAAGTGATAGTGCCACGAAAAGCCAGTATGATGGAAAGTAAATTAAAAGTTTGTGATTATATCTATACAGGAATGTTCTTTTTAAAGAGTTCTCTCCTGGAGCCTACTGTTAGAAATATTATTTAAATAAACCAATAAGCGCCTAAAGCCCTTAACCAAGCCAGTTTCCTTGAATCAAAATAATCCACAAACATTGAAAGGCTTAAAAGTGTTTCTATGAAAGACTTTGTGTATTAGCCTAAATTATAGACATACAAAGGCCTCTGCTCCAGAAGAATATGGACAGCATGCTACTTTCTTTCTGTAGCTACTGTTCTCTGTCAGAATTATTCCCCTGTGAAGCTCAAAGTAATTGTTTTTAACCCTGTTTACTTTTGGTGTACGACACACAGCAGATTAAAGCTGCAGTAGGCAGCATGGCTTAATAAGAATTTGGTTAAAATAACACATTTTGATAATTGCATGTCATAAATAACATTAAATCAAAATGATATCTGATGTCTGATCAGTTTCTAGAAAACAAATCCAAGCTGAATCAAACGACTAATTAGGGTTAGCTTGAACCTAACTAGCCAATCACAGCGACTCTGCAGTACAAACTAGCATCATTCGGCAACTTGTGTCGACAGTGCTACTGCAGAGGTATGCTATGGCCGTCTGAGGTAAATTTCCTATACTACACTTATACATAAAAAAAAAAGAAGGTAGACCTTGGAGGAGAGAATACTACAAAGAAAACCCTGAATAGAAAGAAGGGTCATACAAGGTCCAAAATTGAAGAGGCATTTTTGAGACATCATCAGCTGCAGGGGCGTAAGGGGCAGGAGAATGATGCATATGTAGCCTAAAGTAGCCAAAGGTATCCTTTCTTGACCAGCAACTGTTTCAATGATAATGGCTTACAGTAGCACTTGGCTATTAAGAGGTAAAAAGTATGTCCATGCCAAAACCATAAGTATTTTGACATAACTAGCTAGGTGGAAGCAATAGTTTGCAGCTACAATGTTTGGCAACCTTGGCTGTAGCCCTGCAAAATGCTTGTGCACACAACCTATCATTTGATGGGAGGGGCTTGATGGAGCAATACGAGGTAGCAGGAGGAGAGGCAGAATGTTTTTTCCATTGTAATGATCATGCTGCTTGCTTGATCCAAAGAAACCCTGTAACATCAGGGTCTGGCTGGTCAACAACAAAGTGAACACGCAGCCTCGTAAAGGAAAGCGGTATCTGAAAGAGCCCTTTACCACACCTTCAAAAATGAACATTGATCCTGAGCAGCATCTCTGTGATGAAACCCAAATGAACTAAACATTGCAAGCTTTACAGAAGCTACAGCTACAGGATTGTAATGCAGCTATTACTGCTAAACGTGTGGTTGTAAGTGCTATTGTTTTGGTTCACTGCAGAAGTAATAGGGTGTTTGCAATAATATCCAATATGAGCTAAACTGCAAAAATCCCCTCAGAGACTTGCTCTTTTTTTTTTTTCATCCTTTGTGGCTGTACGAGGCATTTTTTAAATCATCCACAGGAGAATTACTTGTAACCATCTTCTCAAATAGCCCTGCTTTGGGCTAAGTATTCAAGTTATTTTTCATTACCTTATGCTGCTTTTTACTACTAATTTGCAATTCGTTTTAAGAGCTTGTTCCAAATTGCTCTCTGTTTACAAGCCTATAGGTCAGTGGCTCCAAGGTCATACTTATTGTAGAAAATTGAAACTAATGAATATGCGAAACAGAGCAAAAAGCTTCTGCACTATATGTCCTTTTATGAGCTCCAGCAGCCCTGAAGTTAATGAGGGTGAATACAAAGCTTTAATTCATTATTCAAAACAGACCAGTATCCCTCCGGTCAGCTTTTGAATAACATAAAGTGCATTCACATGATGGTGTCTTATGTTTTAAGTGCATATGTACTGCATATAGGTTAGCTGTATAATAACTGATGCAGAATATAGTTTCCTTGTAAAACTTTTGTCAATAATGATATTTGATGTCTTTCAAATGGAAAAAAATGGCTTTAGTATGAATTTTATGAGGGTAAACTGACAATGATGGAGTGTTTTGGGGACCACTATAAGATGTACTGTGACTGTGAGCATTAATAAGAGGCTCTTTTGGGCTCACCATCTTTGGACATTATTCTCAGCGACACCATATTTCTTTGCTGCTTGACATTTGTTCAATTTTTCTGCTGCATCATAACTTCACCTCCGTTGTTGAATAACATGGCCTACTTTTGAGACACTTCATTTGGGACAATCACTGTGTCTCTCCATCTTTCATCCCCCTGGCACTGTAGTTGTGAGTGACACTAAGGATAAGTGGCAAAATGGTCTGTAACTACCTCTGAATGAAAATCTTTATCCTGCTTTCTTTTTGTTGGCACAAAAACTCCCCTCTGTGAAACTTAGCTGAAGAAAATGTCCACATTTGCTCTCTTGGTCCTTCATCAGTCCAAGGATCTGTTTATGAAGCTCAAGGTATTGACAACACCTATACTACCCGCCCTGCAACATGGCCCTTAATGGCCCCACAACCCAAACGTGAATAAAGTTGATCCCACCTCTACTAGACCAACTGTTACTTTCCATTCTTTATGTTTGGCTTCTTTCTTTTGTAGGTCACATGAGGCCTCAGTATCATATTAACACTGTGGCATAATCTGTTAAAAACTCATGGGGAGGGAAATAAAGAGTTACATTACAATAACAGAAACCCTGTTCCTACTTAAAGCAAACCAACACAAATTTGATTGATAAGTTTGAAGTGGGTAGCTAAAAAATACTATTCAGGACAATAAATAAGAATGTAGATGTCTGTTTTTTGAATATATATATATTTCAATTTTCCCCAAGTGTCTGCTGCTGCATTGGTAACGAGACATCAGTGTAGGTCTGATAAGCCAGACATCGCCTCAAAGATCCCAAAGCCTGGAGATAGGCCTGTCACCCTCCCCGTTGTCCTAATCTATCCCACGTGGAGCTTGTGTGTCTGTGTGGATGAAATTGAGCGATAGCTGTCTGCTCTTATCTGACAGGATTTGGTCCGCTGGGAGAGATTTGGCTGTATTGGGAAATGGAGGTGGCACAGAGGAGCTGACCATAACTCTGAGTATGGTATATTCTGGTGACCCCATGGCTCAGTCTGCAATGCACTATTGCAGAAACACACACAATCACACACCCAGGTGGGTAGATACAGTATACACAAACAGTGTAACAATACAAGAGCATAGATAGACCATAAAGCCAGGTGGCTGTGTATGTTCTTTGTCCTCTGAGCTCTGTCTCTCTCCTCTATCAGCACTTTCTGCTGTCTTACCATAATGGACCAGCCCAGGATTTAAACGTCAGGTCTTCACCCCGTTACCAACTCATCAGGGTACAGGATATTGAAACAGATAAATGAGAAGGAGCTGAGGGATACAGAGATGTGTGGGCTGTAGATTGTTGTAGAGCCAGTGTCCAGGCACATAAAAACCTAATATTCCAGTAGGAGGACGCATGGAGATATATTGTGCTTTGACTGATTGGGATGCTTAGCTCTAAGCTACAGAATGATCTTATCTGTTACATTGGCTCTGCTGTTTTACTGTCTCATCAGAATCTGAGGGAAAATCTTTTTTTTGCTGCAGCGTGATATGACATGAGTAAATTTGCTTGCAGGCACAGAAAATGGACATCATATATAGTGTTGGAGACAAAGCACCTTTATAATAGGGATGGGCAATTCAAGCCAAAATACTATTTGATAATCATTGGCATCCATTCAACGATTATTCGAATAATAACCCCCCACACACATACACATCTGTCCCATTAACAGCCCATTTGTGTGGCAGTCTCATTAACCAGCAGCAGGGTGGTGCTGCTAGTAGGGAGCACTGTCAGCGTCTGTCTCGATCTTTATGTTGGTGTTTCTGTGACACAGCAGCGTGGCGTGTATGTTTATATTTTACAGCCATGCTCAGTCTTGGAAATACTTGTGTAGTAGTGTGAGATTCAGAAACAGAGAAAATCGCCGTGACTGTCACTATTGTTTTCTTCTTCTTATGCTATTTAATGCAGTCAGTGTTGTTCTTCTTCTTCTGTTTGCTAATACGGTTAGCAAACATCTTTAAGACGCTCTCTAGCCACCGTCTGGTGGGAACACCATATTACAACCAGGCACCGGTCAAAACGAGGAGAAATTTTACTTTTAAAATGAGAAAATATTCAAAGTAACTCTTCGATTTTTACAAAGTGAACGAATATTTGAATATTTGAAAATCATGGCCCATCCCTTCTTTATTCAGTAAATCTACTGTATCTGAGTCTTTGTTGTTGTTATTGTTGTTGTTGTTGGTTACAGCTTGGTCATCGATGTGTTTGGCACCACCTCATCAAAGTAGACTGTACCTTATGTAATGTTGTTGTCTAGTCCTACTATGCTACTTTGACTTTATTTTTTTTTAAGTTACACTTTTGGGCATCTCTGCCTTTATTGGGAGACAGGAACTATGGGGAGCAGAGAGTGACGGAGGGGGAGGACATGCAGCAAATGGTCGAGGCTGGAATCGAGGCTGTGGCCTCTTTATATGGGGGGTGCGCTTAGACTGCTAGGCCAACGGCGCCCTACATACTACTTGACTTTATACCTATACTCTTTTTCCAACCTCATTGCCTGTTTTTTTTTAACTACCCTGTTATATGCTTTGTGAAAAAATCCTTTTCATGTTGTTGTGATGTTAACCATTAGGGAAGAATCCTCCTCCTATGCTATACTCTTAAGGCTGATTTATACTTCTGCGTCTCCCCTACGCAGCAGGGGCTGACGCAGACATGAGCACCACATACTTGTGCGTCGGTGTGTCTGTGTCGCGCAGCTATTCTCTGCCGAAACGCTTGAGGGCAGTGTGGTCTCTCTGATAGCCGGCCGCCTGCTTCCGGTCCCGCTACGATCTCTGTTTACTTTTCCACAGAGTTTCAGAGCGTGTTATGTTAATCTACAGCTGATACATGTTGCTGTTTATCATACAGACATGATTACATGAAGAATAGAGAGGAGGAGATGAAATACACGGCTGATGTGCGGCCGATGTCCGGGATCCCGGAAGTGCTGTAAATGCGGGAAAGACAAAGCTGCCGAGCAGACCAATCACAGAGCTTGCGGTCCGCGTCGGCTCTACGGGGAGTTACATTTTGGAGGAGGTGCACGTCAGCTACGTGCGTAGGCCTCGGCGTAGGTACGGGAGCTACGCGGACCCCAGGCGTAGGGTACGCCGTTGATTCAACGCAGAAGTATAAATCAGCCTTTACACTCCCCCACCTAGACTATATGGACTATGTTATGCTATGATTCTAAATATAATATTAAACCATTCAATACGGCATCCACAGGTCAGTATGTGCTGCATGTTTTTCCCCACTCTCTACTCCCAACATTTCCTGTCTCTCTACAGCTGTACTATCCAATAAAGGCAAAAATGTTCAAAAATATGACTTAAAAAAAGAAAAAGGACAATAAAGTAATAGTTTCGGTATAAGACATTGTTTTTTTTCAAGAACTCTTTAGTGTTCCTTTTAACATTTGGCCAAAATACTGAAGAACTTACTATAAAAAAAAACAAAAAAACATTCCAGCAGCTGGGCTGAACCAAAAACTGTGACATAAAAACTGTAGTGCGTAATGAACCATTGATTAACTATAATTGCATCCCTAATTTTTACCACTACTACTACCATTCTACCACAACCTACTACCACTGCTATCATTGTCTAAAATGCATCCTACATGGACAATCTCCAGGACAGTGTCAGGACCTGAGTCGTCAGAAAACATGTGGAGGGAATATGTGGAAACAGCTACAGTGTGTGTGTGAGTATGTAGCCCAGCTACTGAATGATCTAAGCATTTAATGTCTCAATGTTCGTGTCCAACAACATAATGAGTATGCTGTGTGTACCTTGATATAAAGAAAATATAATACGTAGTTGCTATCTTCTAAATGTAATATGGATGAGGATGCTGAAAGGTTACTAGTACAGGAGAAGCATGTACTGATGAGTTGTTTACAGGACAGCAGCCATGCAGTCAGCTCTGTCCTATTGTCCTTGGCCTTTGTTGGTTTTCAAGAATGTGCTTGTACTCTTCCTTATTATCGCCACTCCTCCTCTGCAGCTCAGTGATCCTCTGACAAAGGACTCCCAGATGGGTTGGTCGGGGGGGAACAAGGGTGCTGGATAATTTGTACGTTGAGCTTGACTTTAGGAGAAGCATGAGAAATGCTCACACCCATCTGATCTGGCACTGGGCCAGAACGTTAAGTAGCCTTAGGAGAGAGGGATTGAAAGAGTGATAAGGAAAAAAAAAAACAAGACAAGAAAGAGGCTGAAAGGTCTGAGTGTTTTCTCCCTGGATCACCCGTTCCAGTTTTAATGACAGGAGTCTCTGTGTATTCCTCTCCTGTTACCCCAGATGACCTGTTGCTGTTTCTTTTACAATGAAGGGGATAAATACTCACGTAGAGATTACTTAACCTTTAGGTCAGGTATCACTACTCTGCACACAAATTATTTACAGCCTGAACCTTCCATTTAACCTTGCTGCAGACGCTGTAATGAAATATCTTTGAGCATCATCTTGAGATACCTCCTCCCTCTCCTCTCCCTGTCTGTGCAGCCGACTGAACCTGCAGAGCTAGGAGTAAATAAAGTGTTTATACTGTGGATCACAGCCCTGAAATATCTATCCCTGCTGAGTCTTTAAAGCAGGAAATAATATTCAGCTGCTGCAGGCTTCACCACTAAGGAGTAGTAAGACTGCAAATCACCACAAGATTTACTCTTATTACCTATCACCTTAACAGCTCATATATGAATATGTTTGTGTAGGGTGACATCTGGGATATGTTTATACTAACATTGTTTACCAATGTGAGAGCTATCTATGCATGCCTTTGCCCTGATGTGTTAGTATTCACTTATTCATTCTTTGCATGTGATTTATATGTGTGTGAAAGTGCCTTTAAACTGTAAACATGAACCTAAAGCTGAACTGCAGCAGTCAGTGACATTTTGCAGCAAAGTGGAAACTCCCCCCTGAGGGGAATCTGGTTAAAATATTACAAGTGTAGCAGTAATGTTATATGGTAATATGATATGGAATATTAACATAACTGACGGTAGTGAAAATATAGGGGGGAGAGAGAAAGAGAGGAAATTAAAGGAATAACCTATATACTGTAAATTAGTTTGGCTCAACTGTGGGGCTACATGATAGCTGAAGTAATTACAAAAATATTAACACAGCTGTCTTTCAAATATGCTAAACACAGACGAAATCACAGATGAAATGTTTAAATCAATTCTTTCTATTATGAGCTGCCTTTCATGTTTATTCATTTCATCTACAAACTACTGAGAACACACTTAAAAGGGCCACGCAGCTGATTCTACTTCCTTGTTGACCTCTTTTTATGATTGATATCTCCTCACTCTAGTTAACTTCACCTCAACTTCCACCACCTTTTAAAACATGCGCTACATCTAAAACCACTTATGGTGCACTGTATTAACCCTCTGACATTTTGTGTCTATGTCTCAAATCTGTGAATAAATGTGCCTACTAAATCAGGCGTTTCAGAGGAAATGCCCTTCATTGGTATGTAAAGTGCTTTCTGCAAATAATCCCAAAGCAAAGGCATCAATATCTGGAGAAATGGTCCTTTTTCCACAGCCGACATAGTCTGAAAGAAGTTAGATGTTTTTCAGTTATTCTGATGATGTCTTTTATCCAGTAAATCATGACAGTGTTAAAGTGAAGACACTTAAACTGAAGCAGCCAAATAGATCCCAGCTTTTCCTCGTTTTACTACTTAAATCCGTATTTTTTGTACTTGTGACATGCCTAAAAGGTAATTTACAATTCAGCCAACACTGCTCCCAAGGTTGGAGTTAAGTGGGAGCCAGTGGGAGCTCCCATTGGGACAACTCTGAGCTCTGAAATGGTAAAACTATCGATTTGAATTGGTCAAGCCAAATAGCAAACAGGTGTGCACCTACCTGTCAGTCAAATTAACCATGAATCTAATGAGGAATAATTGTGCATAACTCTTAGCCTCAACATAATCAAAATGTATGGTATAGAGATGTTATGAATGGAAGAATGGATTAAAAAGACCATCATTGTTTTTTAGGCTGTCAACATGTTTCATTCTGCCATAAGAAAGGTTTTTGATTGAGTTTCCTTTGCTTTTAGAGCCAGCCTCAAGTGATCGTTCAAGAAAAGGCAGTTTTGCACTCAGCATTTGATTCATTTTTCAACACTAGAGAATGCGTCTGGGTCCTGTTACTAAACCTTCAGCTCAGGCAGAGGATTTTTCAGGATAATTCATTTTTTAATAGTGTTTTTGTAGTTATTGAACCCATGTCTGTAAAATCATGATGTTTTATAGGGCAGAATTCAACAGTTGCATACATCTTGCATCAATTTGACAAGCCTACATGAGGAACAGTCTGTCAGCTGCTGCCCACCTTAAACTGTTGGCTAACACACGTATCAACCATGCTGCTGGGGTCATGTGCAGCCACCGTGGCAGTGGCTGTAATAATTGGGCTGGGATTTCTCCATCCCAGTCTGGGGCATAAGGGTTGCTCTTTATGCTAATTGCCCGGGCAATTAGCTCATGGAAACAAAACTAAAAAGACCTAATCTGCATTAGTCCCACAGATATGAAGTCACAAACACTCTGCTGACCCCAAAAGAAGCCCATCGCTTTACTTTCACTTCCTCAAGGCCAGATCTGAGTCCCTTAGCTGCAGGAGAGCCTCTCATGTATTTCGTGGGGTTCTCATGTCTGCAGGAGGACAACATTTCTGACTGTCAAAAAGACAGGAGATCCCCTGTTGGAGGGGACTGATCCAAGGGTTCCCTCTTTTGATTGGCTCTTCTCATGTCCTGAGGGTGTAATTAGGAGACGGGTCAGAGAAGGTCCAACAATGCCTGTTGCATCAGTAAGACACAAATGACCCATCATGTGCCGGGATTAATAATGACGTGTGAGAGCTGGTGGGGCGGCGATGACAGGCAGTCAACGTCATCACAAACACATGAGAAGATTGCAGCAATACAAGGTTGTTGATCTCGGCTTTGGTGCTGTCACAAAAAGTGTTTTCATCTTCAGGAGCACTTCCCGAATTTGCAGGAAAAAAACTGCAACACTTAAACACGTATGATTCTCTTTGTCATCAGATTCTGACATCTCAGAGTCGACCCTTGATCTGCAACTTAATTTCAATCACTAATTGTTGCATGATGGAGTGTTTCCATTGTGTAATGGGTGTTTGAATTCTGTGTGTGTGGTGCGATCAAAACCCCCAATGGGAATTGAAGGCTTGACAAAGCATGCGTGACCCCGGCCCCCAGCTGCTGCTCATGCTGGGCGTAATTGGAAAGTGTTTATGCGCAGTTGACATTTAGATATTTGAACAGGCTCTCCCATAATCCTAGAGGAGAAGTGGTGGCGCTCTTTTATTGGCGTGTGACATTTATGCATCGTGTGCTATAGTACCGGGTTCTATTTGATTAAATGTTATATACTTGTATTAGTATGTCTACTGTTACCTTGAATGGACTTTGCAGATTATAATCACACTCTTTCATTTATTAAGTTGTTACACTTTTCTCTGCAGGATTTGAATTGCCTGTTGACATGGAAAATTAAAGTTTTGTGTTAAAATAACTATGAACCAGAGTTAATGCATTATTCATAATATAGTTTTCAGAAGCATTACCAATGTTTAGTTGTGCAGTTTTTACTCCCTGCCGCTCAGATTTCCTCAAAGTCTCTCAGATTTCGAGGTGAGAGGAGGACACAGACGGATCATGAGTACAAAGGTCAGAGAGAGGACGCACTGCTTAAAACCGTCTGATGCTTCTGTGTAGCCAGTAAGCTTTTCCTCTTATAAAGATCATATCTTGTGATGTTCAACTGAACTTTTGCTCCCTGTTTCACCGCAAACTGCACAATGAGCTGCAATTATAACAACCTGAACACATTCAGAAAACTGTTTCCGGAGGTTTAGTAAAACAGTATCACCAATCTGTTGTCTTATTTTTGTTTGCCGTGGAGCCAAGCTGTTTGGACCAGAAATGTGCATTAATGCAGCTGGCTTATCCTCTATTTTAGCCCTTCAGCTTGAACTGATACAGCTTTTTCTGGCACAGTTACCCAAAATATATAGATATTGAATGCAATAAAACATTCAACATTTACATATAGTACATAGTGTCCCCATTTTGCCCTCTGTTTCAGTCTATTTTCAACTTTCAGAAGTCAAAAGGAAAAAATATCTGGTGCGACTTCAGTTTATGCTACACCATAAAAAGCTGAAGATTTCAAACTTCTGGTATTACACTTTTTTACCAGATATATATATACACTATTTTTTTTATTAGAGCCTTCTATTCTTTTTTTCATATTTGTTTCCCTGTCCTTATTTCTTCGGCTTTAAACAGAACTCTTCAGTTCAAGAATCTAAAAGGGGAATTCTTCCATTTCTGGGCTCACCTTAAATACATCTGAGGATTTTGTCTGTGTAGCATCAAACAAAAGCAGCTCTGCAGGGTCCCTCATCCGTGTCGTGGTTGCAGAATTCCTTCAAAGAATGCCCCGGATATTCAAATGAATGTGTAAATTACTTTTTGTCATCCTGATAATGTCCTGACTGTTTATCAATCATCATGTCATCAGTTGGCTCGTCCTGAGGGGGAAGAAAACAGAAGAAAACTGTTGCAGGTGTTTTTGGAAAAGACAGTTGCCAAGTTGTAAATCACAGTGTAAGTCAATAACAGCAGCTTCTCAGTTTCATTACGAGTGCATGCCCTCTAATAAATCTGTTGAAAGGAAATTAGTTTTACATGCACCCGGTGCTCCTCCGTAGAGCTTTTTTCCCTCCTTCCTTTCGTGATGATAATCAAATTATCTGGCACAGAAATGTAAGATGCCTCAACATGATTCCTCATCTTTCCTGTTTTAATTAGTGACCTTTTTTATTCAGTTATTCCACTCTGATTCTAGGTCACCTGTGCTTTTTTTGCCTGATGTTCAAAGAAGCAAGCGAAAAGCAACAACTAATTTGTGACTCTTATGATTCTGCTACTTGAAAATATGCTCTGCGACCCTTCAAGTGCAGATTAAGCTTTTTTTTCCTGAGCTTATCCCAGACATTGAATTTCAATTGACTTCTTATATCTTTCCTTTTTGGGCCTCATTTCTCTGCATCCTCCACTCCCTTCATCACACAGCAGCCAAGTTGCAGCATATAACAAAGGGTGATGATTACAGAGCGATCCACAGCTATTACCCAAGAGGTGGTAAACATGAGCTATTCCAAGCAGCAGCCCTTCACTTCACCACCACCCGCCTCCATCCCTGCATTCCCCCTCTCTTGCTCGCGCTGCTCTTCCCAGAAACACTGACCACTAATGATAGTGGTGCAACACCTGAGCATCCTGAATGACAGCATGCACCAGATACTCATGGGAAGGACACACTTCCATAATATGAATCAGATGAATGGGTTGGCAGAATTGCTTCCCTGAATCTCAAACCACAGTTTCCTCCTCAGGCAGATGTCATGCGGCGTTTGGGCTTGTTGCCAAACAACGGCATCCACATACCTGAAAGAGGCTTTTAATATTCCTCAGGGCTTACACAGATCAATACACTGTGTCAACAGGTTAAAACGGATGGGTATGGTAATACAGTAAATATTTCATTTTTGCAAAGCGTATTGACACTCTTGTAAATTTCTGATCGCTGGTACTGTTGTTGCATGATGACTCATGGGCAATTGGTCGGAAATCGCATCGATTAGACGCTGGGTCCAATTAAGAAGATAGCCTCCACATAACAAATAGTTTGCAACGGGTAGAAGCAGTTTTATTGTTTGGGAAGGTCCATAGTTAAGCTGTAAATTATCCTCAATTATTGACACATTACACTGCTTGTTTTCGCCCAGCTGATTTCCCAGGAGATTTAAACAGGCTGCATAGAAATATTCATGCTATGCAGCCTTTTGAGTTACAATTCAAATGCAGTCTCTGTGGCTGTGGTGTGTGTAATCAGATGGTAAGCAAAACCTGCTAAATGCAAATCCAGGCAAATTTTAACCAAGCTATTCATCATGGTTATCACAGCAAGATCAGAACTACCTTTGTGATTCAGCTGTTAATATCAAAACTAGAATTAGGAGTCAGCAATGGTTTATTTGCAGGTTTGTATTTTCCTAACAAGCAGTTAAAATGTTTCCCACAAGGAGAGATGTGATTTGGTTCTAATTACAAAACAAATCAAGACAAAGCTGTGAGTATTTTCATAACTTATACATGTTGACTGAATCGTTGTTTGATTTCTGGGGAGTGGAACTGAAATAATGGCTCAGATTTTTTCATTCATTCGCACATATAATTTGCTTAATTTGTGCATATAATTCACTTTTCGCGTAAATAATTTCTGTCATTCGCGCAAATCATGTTGTTTGCACCACCAAATTTGCGTCATTTGCACTGCCCAACCAGAAATTGCGTCTACTCACATCATTACATTGACTTTACATGTAATCCACTAGTGCTAATGATTTAATCGCGTTTGATTTTAACGCCCCGTTACGCTTGACCATTTTTCTGGCTTCCAACGCAAGAAATATGAGGATAAAATGTTCACTTTCTTTCTCACATATTCCGCTCACTGGCAGGTGCCACTGTAATAAGTTAAGTTATTCACTTTACTTGTCAGTAGTAATAATGTAATGGCTGATTGTTGTATTTAGATAATTTTCGGCACACTATCTAGTCCATATCGATTTTTACTGCATCATATAACCTCATCAAGAACTATCTGTCTTCAACTTACTGAAACCTGAACCTTTCACTTTGTCTCAATGCATAAAGACTGCACATTATCTCTTCAACATGACCTCACCGACTCAGTAAACAGCCCCGCCAGGATGCTCTGTTGTGTAGAAATTAAATTCTGCAGCCATGCTGTCAGATGACAAAGACTTGAAGACATCCAGGGGTCATTGGAACAGGAAATGACTACAAGTACAGAATAATGTCAGGTAAATGAGAAATGGACCGGGATTGGCTGTCATCCAAGAGAAGCCCTCACCCTGAGGAAAATAAGAAACAAGCTTTGGAGATTAAATTTCCTCCAGCTGGAGAACTGTCAGAAACTAAGAGTGGATGGGACAAAAAGCACTTCTGTGGTATCTCTGACTGACACACAAGAACAATTTAAGTGTTTGAAACAGCACTTATTAGGGCTCCTGAGTGGACAGCATGGTACCTCTGTGACCTCCTGATGCTGGAAGAATTATAATGGGCATTTTATGTAGACAGTAATCTCATTACATGCACACACTGGGTATAGACAGAAATAATCATCTAGGGATGCCCAATGAAATATCAGCTGGTCATCAGAATTATTATTGTGATGATACAGTTTTATTCAATTAAGTAACCAATAAAAGTTACTTTCATTTACTTCCTAACAAGCCTACATGTCCTGATACAGTAGGTGGTGGCACATGATCCCTCATTACATACAGAGAAGGAGAACAAGCCCAGCCTTAACAAGTTAATGAGAGAGAAAAAATGGTGTCACTGTTGAAAGTGTTTCACAGTTTCATATCAGGATAAAACGAAAGCAATTTGCAAAATGTCAGAGAAGAGGAAAAAAGTGCTCAAGTTATAACACCATACATTTTTTAAGTCACCTGAAAAGTCGTCATTGCAACAAGGATGTATTCAAGAAATATGAGGAAGCAGAAGTAGCCGCAGCTTGCATCACTGTAGAAAGTTTACCAGAGACGACCCAAAAGCTAATGCAATGATGAAAACGATGATGATGAATTTACAAAACACTTGATAACACACCTTTCCCAGGGCAGAACTTAAACTGAAAATTGAAGTGCAATAACTGTTTGAATTTTCTTTGTGGGTTGTCGCAAAGTAACTTGGAAAGGATAAATGTTGAATATTATTAAAGTGCATCTTTGCTCATTAAATCACAGTCTTTCTTGCCCTCAGGTGAGCAGAAACAACACGTTTGGAAATAAAAAAAGCATATGAAATATCGGTAATGTTGATGTCAGTTCAAAAAAATACATATTGCATATTCACCCCTAGTGTGAAACATGGGACAGGACAGCTACATAGTCTAAAGCTTTTAACTAGATTCTCTGCTCTTGCACTTAGAAAAGAAATAAGCACATGCAGAAATACGTAAGGTCAAGTCAAATCAAATTCTAATTTGCTTGCCCTCAAAAAATGTTAATATTTGGAAAGTGGGATTTTCTCCATAATTTATTATTCTATTTAATTAATTGATTCATCTGGCATTCATTACATGATAGCTGGAAAATTCAGCAGTAGCTTGTTCTGCTTGTTTGGATCCTAATTTTCTCAGGTGATACTCTCTTCAGGGAATTAAATTAAACTTCCAGATAGGCACTGATTATGCAGGGCAGGATTTCTACTACATCGCTCGGAGCATGTGTAAACATTGCCATATTGTGGCTCAGCGAGAGCCTCCGTACGTTGTTTTCGTTCAGCTCCTCTGAGTTCGGAGACGCCCGCCGCTGTCAGTTCCTGGGATCAGCCGGGCCCAGATTAATCTAGAAGACACGGTGTGCATCTTTCCCTGCTTCTTTGCTCTGTTGAGAACTTGATAAGAAATTCACAAACCTTCCAATCACAATTTAAAACCACGGAGGAATACTACAGTAATGAGTTTCTTCCAAGGCCATTTGATTGCCGTTTTCCAGGTGGAAGATGGATACGGGAGGATTTGGTCCCTCAAGGCCCCCAGGCTACAGTCACTCCACCGTCTGATTTAAAAGGAGACTCCTGCAGACTGGAAAGCAGGCGGATTGGCTAATGGGAAGTACCCGTGGAGACTTAAGGCAGAGATAAAGAGAGGAGGAGGAAAAGAAAAAGAAGATGGCAAAGAAGTGAGAAGAGCAAGGAAAGTGCTTCCAGCTCCCTGGTGACACGCAGAGTGAGCATCGATCAGGGAAAGTGTCTGTTAGTGTCCTCTACTTCTGAGCAGAGAGTCTCACCAGTGAGTAGTGTGAACATCAAGCAGCCAAAACGCACCATGTGGGACTGCTCTCATAACAGGTGGCAAGAAGTCTGCTCCCTGTTGCTTGAGGATGCTTAGACTTCTTAAACTGAGCTAAAACTACAGAAAAAACCTGCGTCAAAGTATAAATATTTGCTCATTTACTGCTAACACTGCATCAGGTTAGCTGAGGTGGTGCTTTGAGGGAAAGTCATCCATCACTGGGACTTGCTCTGGCTGTCATTAGCAGGGGTTGTGTCTCGTCTTGTCAGGAAAGATGCTGGGAAAAGGCCCTCAGAGGCTTATGGGTAAATCTGTCCGTGCTCCTGATTCACTGGGTCATAAACGTGGCGGGGATGTCGTGATTACAGGGCAGAGGGTAGAGGTATCAAGGATTGGGCTGAGTGCAGGAAAAGATCGTCTCATAGAGAACACGGAGCTAACCGTGGAGGGAGAGGCGCTGCATGATAGAACAAGACCTGAGGTTACAAGCTGTAGAGGCAATGACAACTTAACAAGATGGCACATTTGTAATTATCATTCATGACTATCATTATCTGTTGCATGAGCTGGCTTTTCATCCAAACCATCGCACTTTTTTCTGTAAGCCGGCAGGTATTTTTATATGGCATAGTTTTACCGACAGTAAAGTGTTCCTTTAGGCCACAGAGGGAAAACTGCACTGCAGATCTTCCTGCAAGTAAACTGGCTGACCTCGAATTCTGCATGAAGAAAACTGATAAAGCTGAACTGAGCAAGAAGTGAATTTCTCATTATTCAGTTTATGCCCGAGAGAAGTTTCATTTGTATAAATAAATCGAAGTTGGGATTTATGATTGTGTGTTATTGTTCTTTTGCTTATATTAAAATAGACTCAACAAAATAAAGAATGAACTTTGATGCAAAACAGTTAGAAAGAGAAGCATTAATTTCCCAGATGTAAAACTAATTACACATTTCATATACAGCACAGTATATACAGTTATTAAATCTGTTATTACACTTTTAAAGACTGTGATGGAGTTGACCATCTGGGACCAGAGAGGGAACTAACATGCTCACTTACACATTGTGTATGTAAATGTATGCAAATCAGTGAGTCAACTGGTTTACCAGCCAGTGAAGGAGAGGGATTTTGAGTTTTAAAGAGGCTGACATTTTCTGGTTTATTCTGTTATAAAAGCCAATTTTTACTGGATACAATAGATTTAACTGAATAGACTTGAATCTGTTTATCTCCAGTTTTAAATGAATGACCCATGGAAGGGATAATGCACAGTTAGCCAACGGTTATGCTAAATAGTGTTGTAGAGATTTTAGTTGGTGTGATCTGCAGTAATAACTTGAAACACCAACTGTCCTTTAGGTGCTTTTTTCTTTGCACAGAAGGTGACTGTCATACAGACAACTATGCATTCTGTAGAGTGACAAACACAAGATGCAACAAAGCTTCTCTTATAGTACAGTGTGTGTGTCTATAGTCATCAGTTCCTCCTCCAGAAGATAAGGCTGAGTCAAATTGGCTCAAAAGCGTTCTACAGTTACATCTAGAAAGCACTATTGTTGGATGCATCATTATCAGATGGAGCATATGCAAATTGAAAGGTGCAAACGGTCATAGAAAACGTTCACAGCACATACAAAAGGTGACGAAAAGGTTAAAGAACCAAGCTGCTCTAAGTTGTTCCATTACAACAGAATCCCCACACTCCTCTTTTCCCCCTCTGTGCAGTGTGTGTGAATAGAAAAACCAGCTATTCAGACCAAAATTATCTTTCATACCAGGCTGTAAACATGTTTATTTTTGCTGTAAAGACAGGCTTTTGTGTATGGGTGTGCATGTGGCTTCTCGTTCTTTTGCAGCCAGTCTCAAACCGACACTCAGGGAACTGAAGTTTTTAACACTTAATTTCGTACCGGGTGTTGCTGCTTGGTCTCACACTGCCGGTAATCTATCTTGCACAAACACTAGCTAACTATACATAAGCTTACTTATTATTCCCTGGCTAAGAACTAAAGATACAAACAAGTTGATGCTAAATATTGATCTAAAGATGGTTTTGATTTAAAAATGATGTATCTATACAGCTAAAAATAAAAGTTCTTCAGTTTTGATGGTTGGTGGCGCTTTTATGGCATTGGTATCCTCATTGGGCCACTTACAGGATGAATTAACATTAAACTTAACATTTTCTTTCATGGCAAAATCCAAACATTAGTGTTTTTCTGTTGACATTTGGAACAGATGATAATGAATTATATATTTTTTATAAAGCACTTTTCAAAACCAAGATATAAAATAACTGCAGCACATGTATGAGGTCACCTTTCCCGTATTTTTACAGTCAGTTGACGTTTTCTTTTCACTTATGAAGTCCATACCCTGGTGCAGTTTCCCCAGGAAGCTTCCTTTCTGCTTCCTTAATTTCTAATGGTCAAGCACTTTTGACCAATCAGAATTAAGTATTAACATAGCTTTGTGATTAGAAAGAAAGACGGGTTATTAGCTTCCATAAGTCTTACATCCAAGGGTGATTGTAAAATTTACAGGCAGAAACGTAAGAGACTTTACGTACCCTATTAAATGATTTTCAGTCTATGATATGCTCAGTTACAGTCTTTACAGTATCATTTCGGTGGGCATCACACTATTGCGCTTTTGTTATTGTCAGCTAAAATTCTCAGCATAGCACTTAGCATGGCAGAATGAACAGACTGCTGAATGTGTGTGGGTGAAGTGAAGATGATAGTCAGTAACTGCATCATATGATATGAGGTCAACATACAAAGTGTTGCAAATTGAAAATCAATTCAGACTTTATGGCCCTTGAGCTAGGAAATATACTGTCTCCAAGGGTCAACACATTCTCAAGCTTATCTACTGTCTGCAATCATCACACGCAGTAAACATGCTGAATACATGCTTTTGTTTGACTTGAGTTGTTAAAGCAATTTGTTAAGTCCAATCAGTCAAGTCCAGTGTGTTGCAAAGACAAAGCTAGTTGGCTAAAATGGACTGAATGAAAGAAGCTGTTTTTGTCATCCATTTAGAAATGAGTTTTTGTACACAAAGGTACTTTTACTGTTGAGTAATACTTATTTTACTAAACAGCTACTGTGTAAAATGATATCAACATGAGAGACAATCACAGCAATAGATTCCTCTCCTCAATTAGTTCTTCAGATGTTATTCAGCAGTGAGCTTTGTGTAAGGAAAAAGCTGAATTGCTTCAAGGTTTCCACTCTGCCCATGCCGGCTTCTTTGTATTGGATACATTTTGCTGCATGGCAGCTGAGGAGCCCTGTAATTGTCCTTGACACAGTGAGGTGGAGCTGCTTTGAGTGGTGGAGATCGGCATTGTGCTGACCATGTCAATCATGTGGCTCCACCACACTGAGCTGAGGTGCATCATCTAGTGATGCGGTCTGAATATAGTGACTCCTCTGTAATGGTCTGTCAGCCCACAATTTTCTAGGTGACAGAACAGGTTTCCAAAATCAGCAGAGGCTCAGCTGTTGATGGCAAGTAGATTGTTTGTGACAGTGTGACAAAAGAGGATATTTTGTTGTAGTTCGAGTTACAAAAAGGCATTGGATGTAACATTTGAGATATTTTGAATATTTTGGTAAATTGTTCCTAAATAAGGGCCTTTTTTTCCCCTTCTTTTTGTCCTTCCATTATGTTACCCTGTTCAGACCATAGACTGTATATAAAATGGACGTCATCTCGCTCAGCTCGAAGTGAGGCCGCCACAAAAATTGCTCCCCCTAGTGGCTGGCTGCAGTATAGGTCAAATACTCGGTCTCCCCCCTTCATTTGAATGGGGCTGCAGTCAAACTTTTAAAAGTAAATACATGTCGTACGAATGTTTCTCACATCCGAATGCTGTGGTGATATGTAGTTATTATTTGACTGTTTTGTGCTCAAGGCCTCTTTTTTCTGAAAAGTTAATTTTTCGTTAGTTGTTAGAGGTTAAAAAACAGGGTTTTACATCTGGCTTTACTTTGATTGACAGCTGCCGTAGAGAGAAACTCCATAGGACCTGGTGACGGTACGCTGTAGGGCGGAGTATGTTACCATGGAAACACACAAATTCTTGACTGTGTAGACTGGCTGCAGAAAATTTACAAGATGTCTGCGTTCTGGAACGGGATATTTTGGCTTCAAAACCGCACAATGGGACAAGGCGGAGGGACGCTGTCCATTATATATACAGTCTATGGTTCCGACATTCTCTGGCATTCCAAAACTGTGACATTCCTATTCTCCTTAGCTATTCCATTGGCTTGTGTCTTATTAGTCAATGCCAACGTGAATAAGATAGTAACACACCACCCACAAGACGTTAGCATGTTAGCATTGATATTGTTCACCACAGAGGAATTACAAAAGATTGACAACATGACAACTCCCCAAAAGTAAACCAACATTTTGCCCTTACTGACTCCCCCTGATTGCTCACAAAACCTGCCTCCCCCATTTAAACAGATGGGACACGGGTCATACTCTAAAATAAAAATACACGTCAAAGAAATCGTTCTCAAACATGGTTTCTGTCATTACAGTTAGTTTTTATCGTGCTTTTTTATGTCCAAATATACATTTTTCGGAGGAGTTTAGTTTGAATTGGATGTTTTATTTTGTCACAAATGGTTTATAATGCAATAATCAGTGCTGATCTCCTGTGGGGCTGTCTGATGTGAGATTAGAAGAACAGAAAAGGAAAGGCAGGAGGAAGCGTAAATAAAACACAAGAGTCCCTTAACTCTACATAACCATGAAAGTCCACTACAGCTTCAAAAAGTGAGTCCCCTGTGCAGTGTCGATGCCAGCGACATGTTGGAAGCATGTTAGCATACTGATGCCAGAAACTATCTCAGAGCTAAGCTTTGTTAAAAAAAAATTTCTATATCCATAACTTTCTATTTTATTAGATCAGCATCTTGAATAACTATATTACAGTCTGAGTATTTGGTGTAAACCTGCACAGTGACATCACTCAGCAGCAGTGGTAAAGAGTTGTTTGGGACGATGATTGAATCATAAAAATCAAATTGAAGAATTCCATTTCTCCATTTACTCTGTCCTTTGTTTTACTGCCATAATCCTATTTCAGCGTTTTACCATCTATCTCATGCCTGCATTGTGCCTAAATAATGTTTTGTTTTTACAGCACTGTTGATATATCAGTGCAAGCCTCGGATATGTTGGCCTTATCTTCTTTATGCTCCCATTTCTCTCTTTAGGATGTCATTACTGGGGCAACGGGAAGGGGGAGCCGTGAGTGTGCGGGTGTAGGTGACCTCCTCTCTTCCTGGTGAGATTGTTTGTTGACAGGTCCTGTTTGAGGGACGAGTGAGCAGTGATAAGAGACATTGAGGGAGTACAGGCAATGCAGATAGAACAAACCACGACAGAGAAACCAGGGGAAGGGTGCCAAATCTTCCATAAAGATACACTTCCCTTTTAATAATGTTTATACAGCGAAGCAAGGAGATGTTTTCATTCAAATCAAAACCACCTGCAGAGACACACAACCCTAAAGACTGACGCTCACTCTGCTATTACTGGCTTATCTTGATCCAACGAGGATGCGATATGGGGAAATTACATACTGATTTGTGTTGATAGAGACAAAGGCTGCTTGTGTATTGTTTGCTAGCACAGGTTACAGAGGATTCGGTTACAGTCAAGCTCTTACTGCCATGGCAAAGGAGGACAAACGCATCACTCTGCCGGTGGAGTGAGAGATCACAACATAATTTCCAGGCAGGAAGGAACATGCTGGCGGAGCATGCATGAGGCAGAAGGCCACTGAACAGGCGTGAACATTAACACAAACACTGCCAGTCAAAATGACTGATTACCTCAGAGGGTGTGCTGTGAAAAGTCAATTCAGCACTGAAAACCCCCTCTTTCCCCACAGCCCTGGCATGCTGGTCTACAAGCCCACATGCACCTCTCCCTGGGGTGTTCAAAATGTACAATCATTAAAATACCACCAGAGGTTGGTCTTCATTGTAATTTCTGAGTGGTGCTGTTTAAAACTCATTGTGTCTAAGCTGTAGCCATTAGTCTTCTTAGGCCACGCCTATGGAGTGAATGCATGTTTTGAAATGTTCCTGTGTCTGTTGTAGTGCTGCAGTCTGTTCTGAATCGATTTTAAAAGGACTCCAGATAAGGATGGCTGGAGAGATATGTCATGAAAGTGTAGCACAGCATAGCACCAGTACAGCTTTTAAATAATGTAAAAGTTACATGATATGACATCATACTCTTTGCAATTTCTAAGCACTTAGGTGGATGCAAACCTACTGAAGCTAAAAAGCAATAAAGCCATCTTTATCCACAGTGCTTCATAGCAGTGTCTCTGAAACTGTAAGTGCTCACATACAGGTTGAGTCTAGCTCCCAGTGGACCTGGTCTGGGCTTCTGTTTGCTCTCTCTGTATTTATAGCCTGTTTGAGGAGGACTAGCTGTCCTCAAACTGCCCTTCACATCTGTAGAACACTAGCCTGTCCCACAGTGCCACCACTGAGCCAGACTCTACTATGGTATTTATCTCTTTTGTGAACTCCCTGACACTGAGAGCATCTTAGAAATCTTACCAGAATATTGCAAAGCCCTCTTTTGAATAGTGAGAGAGGGGCATGATAAATGTTGAATGTTTAATATAAAGGGCCACTGACTAGAGTTGCCAATAAAGCAAATCAAATCAAAGGGAGAGACCACAGATGCCACTTGGTTAAATCATTGTTGGTGTTAATGTTCATTTTCTCATAGTTGTTAAATAATGAAAGGATTTCTGCAGCTACTTTGCATTGTTAGCAACATTTTAGGTGTCAAACTCGAGTACAGCTCTGACTAGCTGTCACTTAAGAGTATGTTACGAACTACATCAAGAATTACTATGGAACAGTAATAAAGTGATAGTTGAAAATTTGGGGAAATATGATAGTTTACAAAACTCAAATCAAAACCGGCCACGGAGCCTGGGGAGAGTGGATCGTACACGGTATCCAATGATTGCCAATGTCTGGCCAAGTATTCAGTTTCTTTGGTGGTTTATTGGACAACAAAAAAGGTTGATTGGTCTGGCTCTTTTCAAAGCTACCAAAGCTACATCAAGCTTCCTTAAAACTTCAATATTTGTAACATTTTATATGCCAAGCAGAAAAAGCAAAATGTGAATGACATTGGTTGGTTTTGTTGGGAAAGAGTCTCTCTTGCTGTTTTCCCTCATTTCTATTCTTTACACCGAGTTTTTCTGGATCAATCTTCATACATCAAATACGATTGTACATGCTTGCTTCCTGAAATCTTAAGCTATTCCTTTTTTGTAGTTTAAGTGTTGACATTATTGATTATTAGCAACAAAGTCACAGGCAAGAAAAATGCTTATTTGCATTCAATATATTTTTTAAAGTTGTGTGAATTTTAGTGTTTAAGATGCATTTTTATAAATGTTTTTCTCATCTTAAAAGTTAGCTACATCTCATACACTGGTGCAACCAGTCTTGCAATCTGTATTATATACTGAGGTATTTTTTTGTGATATGATATTTTACCTAGAAGATGATGCTTGAAGAAGCAAGGCACCGCTTCAGTGACCAAAGCATGCTGGATACATATTGAGGTGGAACAGTCTAGTGGTTGTATACTTTTAAGTAAATAAACCTGTTGACTGCTTGTTTTATTGAAAAGATTCCCTAATTCAAGACAACAAGTGACCAGCCGAGGGGAATAGCTCAAATCACAGCTAATTGATCAGGTGCAGTTTGTCCGTTCCTTAAAACTAGAAATGCTAGACTGTGCTTAATTGGTGTATGGGTTGCTGACAGGATGGCAATAATACATGATACTAGAAAGAGCTACACACCTGCATAGGAGCTGCACATTGCTAAACACAAAGGAAGTCTTCACGCAGGACCACACTGTAAACCTTTTTCCTCTGGTAGCCCCAAAAACAGACTCTTCTTTATATTCTGCATGTTATGGTAAATCAGTGGATAGCAAGTGAGAACATGTTGCTAGCTCTGTTGTCGGGGTTAAAATTTCCATTTTGAAATTATAACCATCTCTGTTGCCTTTCCTGCTCATTTTGACACATGACCTCAGAGAACTGACAGCTCATTTGAGTTTAAATTTCATTACCATTGAGCTCCTCATTGTCCCATATTGCAGCAGTGTAAAACAAATCCTTAACTCCATGTCCGTATGGGCCTCTCTTAGCAGTTGTTTGCCTAGAGCCCTTTCCCAGTGACCGTGTCAAACTGCCTTCCTCGGATCATGGGCCTTTGACAGGAGAATAGATTGCATGTATTTATATTTCAGTGAAAAAAATCTTCAGTCTGGAGCCTGAGGGTTTGGTTGCCCATCAACGTCCTTCCCGATTGTTGGAGAGGGAATGTGTCATACTTTCATCTGTCAACATGGACAAGAAGAATGTTGTTTCAGGTTTCAAATGGAAGCATACAGTAAATAAAGTCTGCAGGGTATGGCTGCTGTTACAGTTACTCTATCCATCTATCCATTGTCTCCACATCCTGGATATTGGATAAGCAAAACAATGTTTTACTGCCTTAAAATCTGCCAGTTGTGTGAATTGTAGCCTTAACCACTGCCTTGCACTCCTTCCAAAGAGCTTGAAGGAGAACAAAAGCATCTTTTATCTTTAAGATGTCCCTCTGCATCTCCTCCCCCATGCATCCTCTCTCATGCACCCTGACAGTGTAATCATGGACCAGGACAGCGTTTTATGGGGGCTTCTTTAATAACCACCAGTACCGCTTGACCTCTGTGAGTCCCCCAAAGGCACCACCTCCTCCAGCAATCCCCCCACCTCAGCCTCAGGACCAAGGTTGACTGTCCCCTCACATTACCCGCCCTCCTTCTCTCCCAAAACATTCTCCTAGCCTCCACCCTCCTATGCTGACATGCTCAGATGCTCCAGTAATGTCTTGTAGGTCTAAAGGTCACGCCTGGCCTGTCATGGTGGATTGGGCCTCAGTCATAACAGCGCTCTTTGGGGACCACAGAAAGGCGTGCCTGTCTCCCTGCCAGTCATTTCTCACCAGCTAAAGATTGAGTAACCACATGTCATACACAGAGCTTAACCCTGTTGTCAGGATGTTGCATTTGACACTTAAAACTGATGGTTGACTTTTGGATGTGTTCCATCCAAATTAATTAAACTTAAGAAAAGAATGTAATAAATTACTAAGCCAGACACTTCCTCCCAGACAGATGTTTTTTACTTTGATTGATTTCCTTTTTTTCTTTCAGTCTGAAGGGACTTTACAAGAACAAAAGATCCCGTGGATGTTGGAAACTTGCTGTGTGGGGGATGTTTGAGAAAAAGATCAATTAGAGTTTGGAGACTTGCTGTGGAGTTGTGCCCTGCTGTGTTGCCTTTGGAAATGAAGTAGAGATCAAAGCTAAGGAGGTAGGGATCCCCCTCCGTGGCCTCTTTAGCATCCCTTTATGGCTGACCATCATGATATATACTCGCAGGTAAACACACACATTAAAGCCGAGCAGGGGATGTGATGATACCTTTGTTTTAAACTCCTTTTTGGTTCGGTTCCAGAGAGTTGTCGGTACTTGTCAGTACTCTTTGCAGAAATCAGCTACAGCTGTGCAATTTTATTTTGTACAACAGTTGATTCCTACCAAGTGATTTTATTGGAAAAGTGGCATTTCACAAGTGCTGATAAAGCAGCAACCTAATGTTCTGCAATGAGATGCAAAATGTCTGCATTTCTCTATATCTCTATGTACTTGGAAAAAGCCGAAGTGGCTTGTACATCATAGAACTGATTAACTGATAACGAACTATCCAGTCAATTCATATTAAAGCTTATTGATTAGTATAGTCAGCGCTGGCATATTTGAATTGCAAAGGCCACCGCAGCAAGTATCTACAGCCTGTTATTTTAATAATAATAATAATAATGATTTTATTTATCTTGCACATTTAAAAAGCCAGGTTACAAAGTGCTTTACATGGGCAGAAAAATAAACAAGCAGGTCATAAAATCACAGAAGGCAGATAAAGAAATAAAACATATTTTAAAAGACATAAAATTCCCTTGAAAGAACTCTAAAGGAATAAAATGCTTTTAAAATATATATTTTTTAAATGTTTAAAAATTACCTAAAATAAAATAAAGCTCATGTGAAAACAGGCAATGCTCTGTGATAAAAATATGGGGTTTTAAAAGAGATCACTGACTCAGCAGACCTGATCTCCTCGGGCAGATTGTTTCATAGTTTAGGACCCATCACTGCAAACGCTCTGTCCACTTTTGTTTTCATTTTAGCATTTAGAATGCACAGTTTATGTCTGCCCGAGGATCTCAACATACGCATCGGTTCGTATGGTATTCAAATGTAGACAGAGAGCATTTTACTGGTTGTTTGATCATTGGAAACATACAGATGATCTTCAGTAGCATGGATACAAACACAAAGTACCATGCAACAGCAGTTGTGTCCAGTAAATGAGTAAATAAACAACAAAAGAACACATTTACCAACAAGTGCTTTTTGTAGAACTGTTGCATGAAAGCAATATCACATTCATAACTTTGTTAGCAGATTTGCCTTTTAATATTTTTCATTATTTCTTTTCCAATAGTACCTTTTTGAAAAGTATCAAACAGATCTGTGTCTTCTGCACAAGAATTTCTACTTCCTCAGCAGTCTCATTCACTTTAGCTATGAATAATCATCTAATGATTGCGCAAGAGGTGGTACAGCAACTTGGCATATAAAGGCCCAAGAAGCCCCTGCGGAGAGCTGTGTGAGACTGATCTTCTGTTAGTCAATACAATGAATACAGAGCCAGCTCCTGGCAGAGTAGCTGAGGCCAGAGAATCTCAGCTGGCTCAGAGATGCTAGATGTACACTGGATGCATGCCTGGATGTATGTGTCCTCTTTGGTTGTACGTCTCCATTTGTGTTCCATTGTGTGTGTATGTGCCTGTCAGACGCTCCTGGTGATGGATCGGGATGTTTCTATTTCCTCCGGACCCTCCTGACAGATCATCCATCCTTAAACAATTTGGCAGAGCCCTCAGAGCCTGAGAAGCCTGAGAGAAAGGATGGGCCGCTGGACTGACAGTAGCCTTAATGAAAGACTCATCGTGGGCTGCAGGCGAGCAAGGGGCCGGTGGTTTCACTGTCTGAGAAGGATGGAGGAATGACATGGTGACAGGTATGGGTGGTCACTGAAGCACAAGGACATTATGGGGTTTTGTAGGCAATAAGTATAAAGGTGGGAGAGCTTTTAGAGATGAAACTTAAGTCTGAAGATTAATGAGTTTACCCTATTTACATGGCAGCCATTTTCCTGTGATGTCATGCTCAGGTTGGAAAGATGGGAAATTTCTGGACATACATATCTATGTATATTTATATTGATTATCTTGGACAATGGCTAACTTTAGCACAGACTACCGCCTAATAGGGATGTAACTGTATCTTGTGCGACAGTTGAAAACTGGTGCACATATTGGATGATTCAAATCAGTGAGATAAAAAATGAATCACAGTACCTTTTTGAACAGCAGAGGGCACTTTCTTCCTCTCCTCGTTGGACATCATTAAGTGTGTTACATCTGCAGTTGAACAGAGGTGTAAAGACATGGGAAACTCCAGAAGGTGAAGTTTTTCCACTGCTTCTGGAGTTTCCCACACCGAGACGATATCTGTGCAGGCTGTGAGAGTATAATTCCCAACTATTTTAGCATTTATGTTCATGTATTCATTTAAGATTACGAACCACTGTTATGTTACAACAACATAAGAGCATATGCTTCTTCAGAGTCAATAGGGAGGGTGTTTAGGATGCTGCTTTTACTTTCTATAGTTCTTCTAGCTGTTTTCATCCAGTCCTGTAACTTTAAACTTTAAAACTTGGTGATGGTATCTTTTTTTTTTTTTTTTTTTTTTTTTGCATCCTTACTAAATAAAAGCATGTTTTTTTTTCTTTTTTATCAGAACAAGAAATAAAGTAACTTAGGCATGGGGCGCTGATGGCCTGGCGGTGTAAGCGCCTTACATACAGAGGCCGCAACCATTTCCTGCATGTCTTCCCCACTCTCTACTCCCCACATTTCCTGTCTCTCTTCAGCTGTCCTATAAAATAAAGGCAAAAATTCCCAATATATAGATATATATATATATATATATATATATATATATATATAAAGTAACTTAGGCATAAGACAGTAAAAGGCTAAATAAAAACATCACAAATAATAACATTCTTTGTGGGTTTCTTAAACCTTTTATAAATAGCTTAAAAATAGCTACGTGAACCCAGCATCGCAAGCTGTATCAATTGTGATTTGAGTGCTTCTTAACATCCCTACTTCCTGACTACAATCACCATTTAAAAGTGCAATATAATATTATAGTAAAGACACAAATTCCTTGTGAACAATAATTTTAATTTACTAACGGTACAGCTAGCTAGGGACTCATTTAAATACCACGTTTTTGACTTTGCTCTCAGTCTCTAGTGGCTTTTTAGATATATTGTTAAAGCTTATTTACAGTGGTCCTTCTGCTTGAGACAATACATTATGAGATTTCTACATTTATATAGGCTTGATTAAAACCCTTGAATACAGCAGTTCAAACACTATCACAGTATTTTAGCGCCCAGAGTGTAGCTTCATAAGAAGGCCACCATGTGTAACAGGTAACAGCATCATTTGAGATGGACAGAAAAGGGTACGGAAATGAATACAGGGCATTACTGGAGAAAGGCACAAAGCTGATTTATAACTGTTGATTCAGAAACTGGATAGCCTATTGTCTAAAAGCAGCTATAATTCAGTTACACACAAGAAGCTGATATGGGTTTCGTCTCAGATTGCTCCATCTAGTTTGAGTGAGATTTATAGGACACTATATATTAGAACAACATGACGTGTCTTGTAGCACCATGGGTAGTTTGTACACCAAAACGAAACCAGTGAGAAGAACCTGTGGGCTGCTGTCAGACATGGAGATTTATAGGCTGCAGCTGCACAGAGTTGTCTTTGGTCTGTGTGTCAGCCCTGTTTCTGCAACCTAACCTCTTGACACTGGCTAGCTCTCAGTGATAGATGGATGTGTTTAAGTCAGGTTAAAAGTCCTCTTCCAGTCACTTGCCGGGGCAACCAGACTTTAATCTTGAACCCTGTGAGGCTGTCTGTAATAAAGCTATTCCTGCGCCTGATGAACAAAGAGAGGAGACTTGCTCCACTGAGTCGAGGCTGGATGGATGAAACCCTGGCTCCTGTCCCACTCCTCAGATTACCCACCTGCTCTGATCACAGCCAGTGTGCACAATTACATTACCTGTCCCTCTCTACTAATAAGCCTTGTGAATGCATGTGAACGACATCCCAGAGTCACTGTATCAGACTCCTAAATTTGTTTTGACTCTCCGTGCCGTCGTCTCCTTGTTGTAAGTGATCACTTTGGACTTTCCTGGAGCTGCCTCTGTGTTTCCTGGTGGGAGCGGGCCGGAAACAAAGCCAAGTAATAAAGGCAGCATTAGCAAGCTAATTAGGCTACAGACCTGCTCTGGAAGAACAAATTATTTCATCGCGTCTCTTGAAATAGGGCATCACCGCTCTTCAACATAGCAATATTTCATAGCCAATTTCCTTCACCTCGGCTGTATTCAACAACTATTGTCAATAAATCTTCGCTCATATCCATATTTATTGAGCTGAGAGTTGGAGGCCAGGAGTGCGGGGCCTGGATAATGAAGATGTTGTTTCAGCATGGATTCAAATCCCTCTGTGAGGTTTACACATCCCACTGATACTTATTCTTCTATTGTCTGATGCGTGCACAGGCTCTGACTTGATGTGAGCTGCAGGTCATTTCTGACAGACGAGCAGTAGGTTTCTCTGACTTACACAGGAACGTGTGTGTGTGTTTTGTTAATTCTCATCGCTTGATTCAGTAAAGAACAGAGTCCAAACTGCTTTAGAGCACTTTGTATTTATTTTTGAATGCACCCAGTACACACTTTGTCTGTAAGTGTGTGTGCTGTTACATTTTTAAATGTCATATAATGGCCTTCTGGATGAAAATCAATCACACAAGAACTGACGTGTCCTTCCAGGAGGGTTACTGTCGGACTGTGAGATCCCCAGTCCCCCTCTGATTGAATCTGGCTGAAATCCTACAGTATCTTTGAGAGGAGATAACAGGAAGCCCATGGTTCTGCAGTCAGTGTCTGCCCTCAGCATCCACCTCCATGCATGGATAGCCCTGCTCTCACTAAAAAGAGAAAGCCGGATTATGTGTCTTAGCTTCTCAGAGTCTTTTTCCCCTCGCTGCCTCTCCTTTTTTCTCCGCCTTCTCTGTCTCTGTGGAAGGTCACCTGAAGGAGGTAATCCCTATTCCTCTCTGTTTTCTCTCTCTTTTATCTGAGGGGCTTTGTGGCCAGAGCTGGAGCCATCCACTGATCGGCAAAGCAAGAGCCAGCACACAAACAGAGAGGCAGAGGGGGAAACAGCTCGATGCATGAGATTGCTGCCTTTTATCCCCCTGGTGTGAATAGCAAAATAAGTGCCTCGCTATAAAGCATAAGGCGATGCTGAGATTTGAAATATGTATGAGTTCTAGCTTTTCCTAATACATCGTGCAAACTTACTTATAGGATATGACCAGCAGGTCCCTCCCTGATTCAAAGTCTGTGTGTGTGTGCATGTGTGCGGTGAGGGACGGCATTGTGTGTTGCTGCTGCATTCTGAGAGGAAACCCAGGGGATCAGAAGATGTATTTATGTTCTGCTGTTTTCTGGTAGATTTATGCCATGGCATAATTTGTTTACATCTTTTTCCACCGCACTTGTGTGTGGAGAATACAGCTGGAGAGCTCCACGGGGAGAGACCGCCTGCTGGGGAGTGTAGCTCTAGTATGTGGAAGGATGTATCTGTTTGGGGATTGTTCTGTGCCTTAAAGCTCCCTTGTGCACTTGTTGAACCATAACCAACATTTCAACCCACCTGCATGTGAGACGCAGTGAACTCTGAAGCAATAATGCAATAACCAAAGAGAGGTATTTGTTGTTTTTAACTATTTGTTGTCAGAGCCGTTTTGACAATGTGCTCCTCCGCTCAGCACAATGAATGATGGGACATTAAAAAAAGAGAACAACCCTCTGAAGGGAGGGAGGGTTAGTCATGAGAGTTATGCTGGTGAGGAACATTACCCTCCTCTGTATATAATGAGACATATTTAAAACAGCAATCATCCCCTCCTTTGAACTCTGGGTCACAGAGCAGAATCAATCCTTCAGGTGATTGAAAAGAAAAGGCCACATGTGTGTGTGTGTGTGAGAAAGAGCATATTAACCAAGGTCACACACACACACCCTGCACACGCTGTCTGCATGTAAAAATGGATGCTCCCTTAGAAATGCTGAGCACGATTAAATCTTGGGCTAAGAATCACGTTCAGACTTTAAATCATCGGTCAGGTCATTAAGGGGACTGGAGGTCTTTCTGGGCTGTTTCTTTCAATTGAATTAGAGTATTATTCTGGATAATTTGGTTTGGAGATTAGGACTTCATACAGGCTGCGGTGTTCGTAATTGCTTTAGGTTGAACAAAGAAGAAAGACAGTGGAAAGAGACATATCTGTGGCTAATTTTAATACAGTTCTGCAGAGAAAAAGCTGAAAATCTTTGTTTTTAGGCCTTTTTTCACTCACTGATTTTGTTACTTCTCATTAAGTTTTTTTGTGCCAGCAGCTTTGCTAAAACAGTTATTTTTTTGCTATCGATACGTCTGATATCAGCACTGCTATCGGTTACGGTTTGACACACACTAGAGCAGAGATGTTTCCTTGGTAAACTGTTCAGGAAATTCATGAATGCTTGTACTCCAATATTCTCCTATTCCTCATACTTAATGAGATTTAAAGCCATAAATGATTCAGCTGCTTCTCAATGTCAGTTTTTATATTTCCATATGGAAGGCAGCAACCCACCAACACAACTCAATCAATCACTGTCGCTGCCTACTTCACTCTCTCATAATTGCATCAGTGAACCTTGAGATGGGTGAATTTAATAAATGTTGGTGTTTCATGTGAAGTTATGACTTTCTTTCTATTGGATGTATGTGTTTTTATGTTGTAAATGGACTCTTGATCCTGTCCACTAGACCTCTGGGAAATAAGTGATATCAGGGATGAAGAAGAGGCGTATACAAGTTGTGCATGATGTGAATATTAGAGGTTGAATGTGGAGTCTGGGCGTTTAGGGCATCTATCAGAAAATGCTAATCCAGGAACACACTAGCTATGTTTACATGGACCACTTATAATTGATGTAATGGCCTGATCGGAATAAGAATACTTCATGTAAACACAACAATCAGAAGAGACTGGTCTGATGCAGCTCACTGGAAAGGAATTTCATTTTGATTGAAAGCGTTGGTGTATATCGTCTGTTATTTGGATCAGTATAAAGACTCCTGATCATCTGATCGTTTCAGCCTGGTTGGGGTAAAGTTGTTCTTACTACACTTCATGCAGTTACTGCTCCATGGGACGTGATAAGTGTCCCCTTTTGTCTTAACAAGAATGGACAGAAACATGAGGGACCAAAGTAAAATTAGTCTGTTGCTGACACAATTTCTTTGCACTTTCTTGAACAAGACATTCAAAAATCCTGAGGTTTTTTAGGGTTGAAAAAGAAAATAGTCACGAGACAGGAAGTGGTGCACAAACTGTGGTGCACGATAAGATGGCAAGCTGAGCAATATGGAAGCGTTTAGTGACCGCTGTGCTTTTTTAAACTTTATTTATAATTACAATAATAATAATAATTGATAGGATATGTACAGCGATTTTCTGGGTACTCAAAGTCGCTTTACAGAAAGTGCAAAAAAAAAAAAAAAAAAGCAAATCAATGAATAAAACATAACAAAGACAGAGGTGGGGCGGGAGTAGAGGTCATGTGTTGTATGCTTTTTTTAAGGGAGAGAGTTCCAGGGAGTTGGGGCAGCATTGGCAAAGGCTCTGTCCCCCAAGGTGCGGTGCTTGGTCTTGGTGACAGGGAACAGGAGATTGGCATCTGATGATCTGGGACGGGGAGTGGCGTTTGAGGTGGTCGGTCAGGTATGAGGGGGCAAGGTTATTGAGGGCTTTGTAGGTGACGAGCAGGATCTTGAAGTAGATGCGGTGCTGTTTGGGGAGCCAGTGGAGGTGCTGAACGATGTGTGTGATGTGAGCTCTGGAGCGGGAGTGGGTGAGTAACCGGGCAGCTTTGTTCTGGACATATTGGAGTTTTTGGAGGTCAGTGGAGGGAAGGCCGTAAAGGATGCTGTTGTAACAGTCAAGTCTGGATGTTATAAAGGCGTGGATGAGTGTTTTGGCAGCAGATGAGGAGAGGGAGGATCTGAGGCGTTCAAAGTTGCGGAGGTGGAAGAAGGATGTTTTGGTTATGTTTCTGATGTGTGGTTTAAAGGAGAGAGTGGGGTCGAGGATGATGCCAAGGTTACGGACTGTGTGGTTATGGATGCTCAGTGAGAGGTTCTGGGTGGAGGAGAAGAGGGATTTGGGGCCGATGAGAATGATTTCAGATTTATTGCAGTTAATGACAAATTTTGTACGATGGCGCAGCAACAGGGTTTTTTTGTTATAACTAAAAGAAAGCAAAGTGGCAGCTTCTTCTGCTAATTTTGGCAAATTCAGTCAGTAGAATGACTGTGCATGTCTACATGGATTTATTTTAATTAACACTCATCTTACTCAGATCTTTTAGTTTAGCATCCATGTAAACAGTGAAGTTAGAATCTCCTCTCAGAATGATTTCTAGTCTGTTTGGAGGAAACAGGTCACCTTGGAAGAAGCTGCAGTCAAAAGTATTCTTACTTAATAATGTGACCAATTTTGGACTAGATGCTCTTCCAGCTCCTTCTTTCTCCTTCACTTTCCCTTATCTAGCTGATTTAAGCGTACAGTGTGCAGATAATATAGTCAAGAAGCATTATACAGTCCTTTAAAGGAAAAGTCACTTTCACGGTATCTCAGTGGTGCGTATATACCCCCCTATTTGACTCTAATGAGAATTGAGATGATATTAAGCCTCTGCTTTGTCTGATAACAAGACAATAACGATGCAAGCATATTTATGGTCTTGTAAAGGTGTTACCACATGGATAGCTAATTAAGCAAGAAGGAGATAAGGGACACTATTTTTCAGTAAAGGTCAGCATCTGATGTGACTGGAATCCATGAAGTAAAAGCACTGTGAAGAAGAGGATAAGAAACATTTCTTCATCAGAATGGCATTCAGCCGGCTCTGTCATCCCCACTGCAGTCAGAATCAAAACTAAGTGCAGTTAAAGCCGATCAGTTTGAAGAATATCCCTGCATAGAGTAAGCTGATGATTGAATCGCAGTTGTCTTTCTGCTCTCTGTTGGATAGGAAAGGCACTGTGACATATACATACCCACAGTGCTGGAGATACAGTAAATCCTCACAGGAGCAGGCAGACATCATGAAAATAGAAAGCTATACTACTGTGATAATGAACTGACAAGACCTGCTCAGCTACTGCACCGCCGTAAACCCCTAACGGCAATTTATGAGTGCAGAGTGACCAGAACGCCTCCCCCTCCTCTGGATAACTACTGCAACCCAGAGGATCTCAGCTACAGTATCCATTAACACATATTGAAGACGTGTGACAGCCAGGAGCACTGACTAAAGTTCATATTTGACCAAGCTAGCATCATAATCTGTTCACTGTGCTGTTAATGCCTCCTCACTGACATTTTAAATACCTCCTGGAACGACTGGAGAGCCAGCGTGTAAAATATATGAAATATAAAATGATGTAATATTGAACATTCAGTTAGATGAACCTACAGCCGGAGGACAGTGATTTCAATTATTCAGGGGGCATGTAATTATAAACCTCACCATCCAGTGCTGTGCAGCTCTGCAGTTTTGCCACAAGCAAAGATCATCCAAGGTCTGTTTTTATTGATATTCTCATTTCTGCCCCGGTCAGGGATTTCAGCTATTCTACACCACAGATCTGCTGAACACAATTACTGCAGTGCCTCCCCGGAGGAGCCGGCCACATAGAGAGGCAGGATAACAAGGCTATACTGAATTAGTAATATGGTAAATAAAACACTGGTAGGATGGAAATTCCAATATGCCAAGGCCTGGAGTCACAGAAACTCAGGTTTAAAGGATCTGTGAGGTCTGACAAACATGTCGTGAATGTTATTGATCCGGGATTGCCAAGGTAACCGAGGGGCTGCTGGTAATACCCTGACCTCTTTGTTTTGTTTGGAGGGATGTGTGGAGTGTTGTTTAGAGAAATACCTGCTTCAGAATTACCCTTCTGGGTAGAATGATAGATTGCGTCTGCCTTACTGTAAACATTTTAATGCAATGAAACACTATACACCTGAAGAGTTCAGCACTTTGGGAAATATTTGTATTGACTTTATTCTTGAGATAAAGTAGAAAACATGATCCCACTCTCTTGTTTTTATGGAAATATAAAACCACCATCAGCATTGGGTTTGCTTAGCTGAGCACAACGAAAGGAAACAGCTAACCTGGAATATTCTACCTGCACCTCCAAAGCCCACCAGTGGACTCACAGAGGGTTGTGTGTTTGACAATTTCTTGGCCTGGCATAATGGTAGGTGGATTTGGTTACATTTGTACTAGGGGTAGGAATTGATAAGACTTTATCAATATCAATGCCATTGTCGATTCTGCTTATCAATCTAATTCCTTATCAACTCTCCTAATGATTCCTGAGTTTTTTTGAGGGGAAAAAAGTAGTTATACACAGTCTTCTACACCAAAAGGAGCCATTTTATTTTTTCCAAAATGATGTCGGCACAAGACTGAACATGAACATATTCAACTTGAACATACTGAACAATAGGTTGACCTCATTCTCGGCCGCGTGAGTCCGGATGTGGCCCATGGAGCCTAAGGGAAAGCATCCCGACTCCGAAAGGGGAGAGCTAGGCAGGGGTTCGCCTCCACTTCGGCTGACGCGAACCCCAAGCTTCGAGGCCGAGTCGACAAATGCTTCAGCAGATTTGAGGTGTTTGCACCTTTACATGAGATGACAGCGTTGCACTGATTGCACACGGCATTGTTCTCATCTCTTTTACTAAAATGGAGCCACGCTTTAGACCACTTCTTCCTCTCCATGTTTCCTCGTGGTTGAAGGAGTTCTGCGTTGCAGAGTGTGTGACGTAATGCAACGTACCGCAACGTGACGTGACGTCGTGCTGGGAAATTAATCTTTAAAAAGAATCCTTAACATTTGAGGTGTACAATGTCGATGGAATTGATCAATTGGAACCGATTCTAAGTCGGATCCGGTTTTCGATTCCAACCCCTAATTTGTGCAGAGTTAAATAAATCTGAAATTATAGGTATATGCAGTGTCTTGTATATCAAACTCCTAAAGCAAGAGCTGTAAGTTAAATCTATAGTTTAAGGCCTCTGTGGTTAGTTCTTGGGAATAGCACATCAGTCTGTGAGAGGGTGATTACAGTCCAAGGCTTTAATTCCAGAATTGCTTTTGCTTGTTTGCTCCCTGGTGTTATTGTTACTTAAAAGTACCAATTGGATTTGATTCAAAGAAGGGAGACGAGACAATGAGCGGCCATTATTGTCAGCAGGCCTCGACTACAGTGCATTGGGCACATCTTTCAGTGAAGTAGAGGACATCTTCTCTGTATTTGTAAGCTGTTTTTCCCTTGTACTCCCTCCATTAATATAAATAAACTGGCACTGCGCAGCCTTGCATGAAACTGTAATCTCACTTTTATACCATCAGAGAATGCCTCGCTTGATTCAGGACGTCATCAGCATACGTGTTATCCAGGTAATTTGGGTGATAGACCTTGAGAGCCCCAGTACCGTAACAAGTATCAGGCCTGTGTTTTAAAGGCAATAAAGTCACTCCAATATGCAGCTTATGTCTGCACTCACCTTTCAGAAGCCCATGCCTCTCTTTCCACTTTGCTTGCTGTGGCAGTGGAGATGAAATACTGGCCCCCAGAAAGCCATTTGGCACCTAATTGAGCAATCCTATTACTTTTCTCTCCCTTCAGACTGTGACTTTCATTGCTTCAAAGCGATGGTTGGAAGCGAGTGTAAATGATTGTGTTGCAGTTGGTGTGAGTATATGTGTATTTAAGTAACTTTGTTGTGGTAGTGTGTGCGTGTGTGTGCGTGTGTGTGCGTGTGTCAGTCCGTCCATCTATGTGCACTCTCACAGCCTCTCCTCACCTGAGCTCCCTCAAATATTAAACATTGATTGGGTTCAGAGATGGACCACATTCACCAGAAATGACTCAATCTTAACTCCTGGTGTGGTAGCTGAAGGAGGACCAGTTCACTGTTTATGGCCGACCTGTGGATACAGACAGAAAAACAGCTTTGTATTTTTTTTATCCCAATGCCTCCTATGTGACCTCTCACCACAGCTCAAATGTTACTGAATCAGAGAGGTTATTCAGTGGTTTGTACAGCAGATTAAAAAAGCCAAGTTTTGCAGAGAGACATGGATTCTTCCGTTTCATCCTGTCAAAGAAAATACTTCAGAAATTTGATTCAGTCATAGAGTGAGTGAGTGACTGGTTTTGTATGTTGATTGACGAGATTCTCACAAAACAGGTAACATTCATGATTAAGTGTCAAAAAAAACATTCATTTGGAGGACTTTGAGGATCCAACCAACCCACAATTTTTGCGTCCTCTTGGGGCTGAGTTGCTGTGGCAGCAGGCCAAATAAAAGAGTCCAGATGTCCCTCTCTTTACCTCAGCTGATCCTCATTTCGGTGCCAAATACCAGCGGCTCTACTGCTTGTTCCTTGTGGATGTCTGAGCTCTGTACCTAAGACTGGGCCCAGTTACGGTGACAACTACTCTTTTCAGTTGCTTGTTTGTGCAATCTCGATTTTCAGGTCTTCACACAAAACTTGTGACCATAGATGAAGGCTGTAATGTAGAAGGACTGCAGAATCCAAAGGTGGAATTTTGGCTCAACGTTCCATGTCAATGCCTTACCCTGATTGATTGGGTTGGTATAGCTGTCGAGCAAGAGAACTGTGGACCTTCCTGGTTACACAGTTAACAGCTGATGACAACCTTGATTTGCCGAGGCAGACACCTGTGCCAGAGGAGTAAAGTAGGCTGCTTTGTGAGGAGTTGTTTGAACTCACAAAGAGAGTTTTACCTGTTTTATTCTGTCGACAAGTTTGTGTTGTTGTCACGTCTGCGCTAAGAAATGTAACTGTCATCAGAAGCCCTGAGGAGGATGTGTTAGACCAAAACATTGTGGATTGCTAAGAGAAACTACAACAGGTAAGGTCTGCCTTTCCTGCCTTTAGCTTGCCAGCACATGCTAATCAACCCTTATTGTTATGGTACATGCAGATGATTGTAATCCCTAGACGAATATATTTCTCAGGGTTGTGTTGCCTTGACAACTCCAACATCAATCCATCTGATGAATCTCACCATTTATTTGAATCTCATTCATAAATAAAACTCTGAGATGCTTGAGCCCCATCACTGGAGACAGTGAGTATAATTTGTGCCAAGGAGTTTGGACACAGTTTGCACTTTGGGTAAATAAAAACAGATGGCTCGTACTATATTCCCAATTCAACAATATCCCTACACTAAGGCAGCAGCTCAGCACCCTCGCTGAAAACAGCTGTAGCTGAGCTCTACTTTCCCTCTGAGTTATCTGTAGGTTTATCATTAAGGCCAATGAAAAGGATTTTCTCCATTGGCTTCTCAAACTCCTTCAACACCAACGTCTCATGACAGCCAGAGTCACAGACCTTCAGAAAATCAGGAGGCCATCAGTTAACCGAACTCAGGATGTCTTCTTCTTTAGCCTGAGAACACAAGTGGGCTCCTAAGTCCCAGCCACAATAGGTAATGATGACCTTTTGGACAAAACTCCCTGCAGGCTTTTCTAAAACAGAAGTCTTTGGCCCACTTTGAATACACGGAACTCTACTAGACTAGAAGTTGAAGACTGTCCCTGTGGCCAAGGTCATCTTGTGTATAATGGTAAGGATAAATCCTACTAGTACTCTTCACTTTATGCTAACCTATTTTTGAGAACTTAAAGAATGACCAATGTCTTCATGTGTGGATTTCATGTCTGCATAGTTGTAAAAAAGAAAAGCAAAAATGTGTTTAGCTACAGAATTAAACAGCACAATGTTAAAATATGGAGAAATTTGCAACTCAGATTGCTGAAGTGGTTTTGGAAAGCATTAGAGCTTCCTTGGGTCTAAAACAAGCAAGCCCATTAGCATAAAGTTGCTAACACCTGCTCATTGAGTCATGGACAAATTATTGTCTTTTCCTAAGATCCCACACATTTTGAGACTCATGCAAACTTACAGGCTTAAGTTATTGAGCCCGTCCTTTGTTATCCTTTGAAATACCTGCTATCTACCTGTGGACAAATGTATAGGCTTTGATAGATGGCGGTTAATAAATTCCTAATACTGTTCCAGTCGCATCAAGTGGATGTAACTTGTAATTTCCTTTGAAGATGTAAATGACGAGTGATTAGCTCAATATTTCTTTTCTGGATTTCCATAATTAGAGTCCCTGACCAGAATCTTATTCTAATCTTTTCTAGTCTAAGATATGCACAGACATTCTCTTGGAGATGATTAAATAATCTTCAATCAGCATTTAACCAGCGGGGCTGTAATCTGGGAATTGGAAACGGAGTCTCTTGGGGAGATGTCTGTCCTTTGTAGGATGATGTACATATTGGCTTTGCACGTGCATACTTGTGTGGATGTATTTCCGACTGGCTACATGTATGCGTCTCTTTCCTCCTTTTGATCACTTGTCAGCTTCACTACTTTTTTGGACATGCTGGTAGACGTAGATGAAACAGAAGTGTGCAGTGCAGACATATGGGTATACTTTAATTTTTACAAACTAGCCTTTTGAATAGAAAAAAAGACTTCAGATCATTTTTATTCAAGGAGAAACACATTTAGTTGAGCCAGAAGGCAGTTACCACCCGAATGTTTCCCGTTGAAAAATTAATGGAATGATGTTTGAGGAAGGAGGAGACGAACATGGCTCCTTTCTTTGTTATATACTGTACATTCATGCAGCAAAGTAGGGATTGCAGAACCGCGCTCCTCCAGGCCTGAAGATGTTGTCTATTTAATGCTCCTGCAAGCTGGTGACCACATGACTAATGTTACATTCTCATGCGTGCTGTGGTTTTATCTCTGTCTCCATAGGGGACCATCAGGGCTTTAGATATGTGGCTACCATCCAGCAGCTGCCCATTCCCACTCTTCCTTTGTCCTCCTTTTTATATAATCAAATAAATCAGGTGGAATAGAAAAAATCACCCTGTCTTTTTTTGCTGTAAAAATTGCTGGTCATGTCAAGCGCACAGAGCACACCTTACTGCATAATTCAACAGGCTTGATTAGTTTTAAATTCCTCTGCTTTATTTATTCTATTTAAATGTGCGGTGAAATCCCAGTAATTGTGGATTGTCCTCAATAGGAATGCAGGTCTTTGCTCATTTCCCTGTGTGAATGCAGAACAATGCAGAGCGGCGCTGTGGACGACTGCTTTCAGCTTCAATTTGTTTGAACAATATAAATGATTTTGACTCAGCTCATTTCCTTTGCCTGTGGCTGCTAATGTCTTGATCCATCTAGAGATAGCCTAGAAGCTCTAATTACTCACCCTGCTATTGATGTATTAGCTCTCATTCTCTGGCAGGGAAAAGAGCGGGTTACTAAATTGAATCGTCACCTTTCCTCTTCCTGAAACATTAATGCTACTGCTCCAGCAAAAATATCCGTCAGACTTTTCTGAACTAACTCACTTCATTAAATACAAACCTCCTCAGGGCTGATGCCTGTGATTTATTGCTGACAGTTTCCTGTGAATTTGTAGAAAAGCTTCAGCAAAGAGTTCAGCGTGTCCCTCTGTGCAACCTACAGTGCTCCCTGTGTTTTGACTGCAGGTCACATCTGTTGAGGACCAGCTCTGGCTGCGGGATACCTAACAGATTTTGGGTCTTATCAGCTCTAGCAGCCCTCTTCATGGGCCATAGAATGGGATTGCTGCTTGGCCTGCTGGGCCTGGTTCACTGTGACTGCCTCCGACTCGGGCAAAACATGCCAGAGCCCTCAGTGCCGGGTGACTTAAATACTACCACTGCAAAGTTTACCTCTACTGGCAAAACTTTTGTTTTGATTACACAATGCAGTTTTCTGACACTGATTCTAACATCATGCCTCTATAATGCCTTTGATACTGCTTAAAACATGGGATCTTGCACCTTTCTAATACCGTCATTGCATGGCCACACATCAAACCAGCCAAAATAATTCCCTCACGCTTGCCTCCAGTGCAAGCTGCACTGAAGTTCCACCAACCATGGAGGTATTACTCCTGCCACAAGTATCTACTGTTTTAGGGCAGCAAGGGATAACTGATTTACTTCATCATGTTGTGATAGCAAAGACCAACCATGCTGTGCTAGCGGAGAGCTGTAAGCCAGAGCTACACCTAAAGCAGGTAAAGTCCATGTTTGTCACATAACAAGTTACGTGCCTATTGTAGGTCTGCATTATGAGGTGAGTTTGGCAAACTTCAGACCCCTATTTACAGGGAAACTGAGACCTACCAGAAACAGATGAATTGGACAAATGATGGCAGACACATCTGAAGGGACAAATTAGGGGCAAACATAAGTTTGATGGTCACTCTGCGTGTTTCCAAGTTAGCATTTCTTTTCACAGTGGATCAGTGTTAACCCCTCTTTTATTAACCACCAAATAAAAGAAAGCTCTGTGCTATACAAAAATGACAGCAGTCATTTTGCTTCTATACAAAGCTTAGAGTATACAGCTGTTATGGTATCAGATCAGATCTGCCCTTGGTAATGCCAATTCACAAGTTCAGGTAAGAGAATCTGTCATAAAGGACAAAATAGTATCAGAACATCACTACTGTTGACAGATGCATGATAACACACTTAATCACAAGCACACACATAAATACATGAATGTTTTTGCATACAAATGAATAAGCCCAGCCATCATGAATCATATCCTAAATAGGACAAACCATTAGTGGGAGGAAGGGGAGTATGCCCTGTGGTCAAGCCATCAGTACTTATCATGTAGGTGGAAACCCAATTTGCACAGCATTTTGGGCCGTCAATTACTTCAGCCACTTGCTTGTGGGCTGTAATTGCTGTGAAACAGGGGACAATGTTTATTCATGCAGCCGTGCGTTGATGGCCTTTCACCTGTGCGCATCCCTGCTGAATATTTATCTCTGCACGTCCCCCAAACCCAGAGATTGCCAAATGCACGGCTTAGACCCCCTGCTAGACTGAATCCATAGATGCAATCTCTCCCAAATTTTCAGCTTTACTCCCATCACCAGCACTGCAACTCCATATCAATGAAGAGGGGAAGAGCAAGAGATATGACCTGATCTTAAGGTTGGATGAATAGAAAAATGATATTTGATCCATTTTCAAAGTCTTGCCACAGGTATTTATTTATGAAGTCGCAGATTTGACAGATGAACCCTTGTGGAAATTATTTTCTACCCAATCTTAAAACGATTCACCTCATGCTTTAGGAACAGCAGGGAAACACAATAACAAAAGAGAAAGAAGAGACTGAGCTTTAACAGATAAACACGCCTGGAGCGCCCCCGCCCTTTCTGTCTGTCTGCATGTTGCCCCATGCTGGGAGTGATAATGGCTGGACAAGGCCCTCTCTCTGGCAGTCAGCTGCTCTTTATACTGAGCCAGAGAAATGGAGTGCACCAAGGGACTGAGGCAGGGTGCTTTGCTGTTTGGACAGCAGTCAGTGGACTGCTGTTGACAGCCGAGCTGGTCACAATCCAGGAAGAAACTCTGGTTGGCCTTTAATGGTTTGCCTTGTATGACCTGACCTATTTCCTTAGCTCCAAAGATTTCACATCAGTTTCCATTCAAGGAGGAGATGTTCAAAATGAAAGGCCACCCAACCCATTAAAAAAGAGAAACAAAATTTGAAGATAGTTTTAAGATGTTGCTTGGAGACATGTACCAAGACTCTGTTGCCAACTTTCTTTTAGAACCATCGCCAAAGAAGCATATCAACACTCTTTCTGTTTTGCCAGGTGGTACAGTGTGTATTACATTTCTGGGGTCAGACAATTCCAGGACCCAGTTGCCACCGTCTCACACCTCTGTGAGTAACAGTGATTTTGGCATTCCAGTGTAGCCAGCACTTACTGATAAACAACTTTCTTTTCCATGAGCTGCATTGTTTATAGTCCAATTAGCATCTCAATAAGCAACTGTCAGGAACTGCACAGATTTACCCAAGTGGTTGAGATGCAAGCACATATAGCTGGCGTCCCAGGTTTGAGTCCAAAGTGTGGTCCCTTTCCCCCACCCTTTCTCCTTGTTTCCTGCTCTATCCACTTACCTACCTTCTCTAACTAAAGGTCTAAACCCCAAAACCATATAACTCAAAAAAAGCAACCTAAACTTGTTTCTTCGGATATATCCATGACATCAAGAGGATTAGACCCTACCTGACAGAACACGCAACACAGCTCCTGGTTCAAGCTCTTGTAATGTCACGTATTGACTACTGCAACTCTCTACTGGCAGGCCTCCCTGCATGCACAGTCAAACCTCTGCAAATGATCCAGAACGCAGCAGCACGTCTGGTCTTCAACCAGCCTAAGACAGCTCATGTCACTCCCCTGCTCATCTCACTACACTGGCTTCCAGTTGCAGCTCGCATCAGATACAAAACTCTAATCATGACTTACAATGCAGTAACCAAAACTGCTCCAGTTTACCTGGAACCCCTCATCCAGGTCTACTGCCCTTCTCGCCCGCTACGCTCAGCCTCTGAAAAGCGCCTAGTGCTTCCAGCACACAAGGCCTCAAAATCACTAGCTCGACTCTTCTCTTCTGTTGCCCCTAAACGGTGGAATGAATTGGCCAACTCCATTCGATCTGCAGAGTCCCTCTCTACTTTCAAAAGACAGCCAAAGACCCAGCTCTTTAGGAAGCGCTATGCACTTAGCTAGACTGTTCTCCACTGTCCCCAGTGGCAGATCATGTCTTCCAGCTACGATTGACTCGCACTGTCCTGCTCTACTCTGGGAATCGGTGTTCAGCTCTTGAGGGACCCAGCACTTGGTACTTTGGTCATTATTGTGGTGATGTTAATTGTTGATGATGATAATGGAAGGTCTTAAATTGGTTGGTTGCTTCATTGTAGATGTTCCTTATTTCAGGAAAAAAAAAAAAAAAAAATCCTTACTTATTTTTGTGCATTGCCTTTACACTGCTTGGCAGTACCTGCACCCAAATTGACTTGAAGCACTTTGTTACTCTTACTGATCTTGTTTCCTCTTGTCTAGATCTTTGCTTGTGTGGTTCTTGTTCTTGTATGTACGTCGCTTTGGATAAAAGCATCTGCTAAATGACATTGTAACATTGTAACATTGTAACATCATTTGTGAGTATTTAACATCCTTCTGAGGAGCCCCCATTCATGTGTTTCTGGTAGGTCTCAGTTTCACTGTAAATAGAAAGTTTCCCAAAGGCTCCATCACTCTGTCTTATTTTAGCAAAAGTTTGCCCAAATCACATCACGATCAGACCTACATGTTAGCTTTTTAATGTCTGTTCTCAGGAGGTCAAGAAAGAAACTATTCCTGTTTTTTTTTGTATGGAAGTCAAATCAGACATATTTGATGTATTCTAGGAAGTCAGGAAATGTTTTTGTTGATTAGTTTTTTTGACACAGCGTGAAGCAGACTTCTCAATCCAGGAAACATTTTTGCTTTATGGACTGTTAGCTGCACATGCATGCACATATCTTTTATAGTGATTAATGATTGTCCATATATAGTCATCAAGATGGATTGCGTTCTGCCTACTTTTGCTCTACCCATCTACAGATTTTCAAGCTATATATTATTTCAAGAAACAAGCGGAAAGGACACATGCCTAGCAGTACAGAACAAAATAAACATTGTGAATAAATACCTCCATGGTAAAGTACGGTCCCTCTTTAACCATAAACATTCATTTTTGTAGGCCATTAATGTCTTTAAGCTCTGAATTCAGCACAATTATCAGCGGATCTGTGTGTTGTTTACTGATACTTCAGAGGAGTTAATAACATTTATGGTAACCGTGAGCAGAAAAGAGATTTTTTATTAATACAATATACATGTGCATGAAAAATCTACCATTATTAAAGTAGTGTTATCTGGGTTGATGTGTGGAGTAAACAAATAGCTAAATGTATTCCTCTTCAGAATTGGAGCATATCACTTTAACTCCATTTTAGAGTGTGATGTCTTTCTTGATAAAATTGCTCACTGCTATGTCAATTTTTTTTCCTCCTGTGACTTACATCTGTTGCTGATAATTGGAAGGAGACGTTTTTAGCCGACTGTTTACTTTCCTCCATTTCTTCTTTCCCGCGAGCATGTGATGTGCAATTCCTGAGAGAAGCCAAACTGGTTAAGGATGACTGCCGGGGGAGTTTGCTTTGCTCAGGTTGCCAGAAAAACAGCCGTTTCATCTCCTGCACGGCGTAGCAGCACGGGTTAGCATGGAGAGCAGATCAAAAGCTGGGCAGCAGCTAAGGTGACAATGACAGAGACTCACTGGTATCAACTCTGACACACTAACCTCTAGTAACTTCAACCGAGGGAGGTATGTAGAATATCTTCAACACCCCAGAAGCACATGTCAGATAATCAATGGTTGTCTGTATGGCTTTAGAATTGGAGGAAGATAGAGAAATTAAAAGAAGTGGTGTGTGGAGAGCATGAGGGAAGATTTAAGACGGGATGGGGGAGCTCCTGACAGATGTGAGAGCATTAATTACTCCTAATCAAAGAGTGTGCCAGCTTGGTGACAGTGGCAGGCATGCAGGAGACACTGAAGGTCATTAGCAAAACACACACACACAAACACACACACACACACACACACACACACACACACACACACACACACACACACACACACACACACACACACACACACACACACACACACACATATACACACACAGCCAATGGATGCCAACACACAAACTTGTTGTGTCTGAGCCTCCGTCCCATGAGTCTGTGAGGGACATTTGTGAAGATATTGTTTCACACCATGAAATTAATTCCAAATTTCAGAGCAAACAGGTCCCGAAAAATGTATCATCCTCCTCTAATGTCACGGCAAAGCAGCTTAAAATATTTCTCGCTGTCCACAGGTTCTGATACCTACTGATCCAGCCTCCATAAGCCAAGGAAAAACAAATAACATGATAATAAGGTAACAAGTGAAGAAGTAGAGTATTAACACTGTGAGAGTCCTTGTTTCACTCTGTTAATGGTGATGGGAGTCTGTGGAGCCAGTGTTTTCAGCAGCTCTAAGAGGATTACAGGTTGTTTGTTATGGCTGGAGTCTGGGTAATTGTGATAAGGGAGTGGGAGCGAGTTGCAGGTGAACCAGACACTGCCAAAAAGGTGAGATGGCTTCTGGTGCACAGCAGCAAGTCACAGGAGGGGACGGACGGACTGTGCCACAGGTTGTTTTCAAAATCTAGTCAACTTTTTAAGAAGTGGATTCTGGGTTATTTTTTATGTGTAAGGTAGATTATAAAAACTTAACAGAGAAAAGTTTTCACCAAAAAAAAACCTGCAAAATTGTAGATGATGATGAAATAAAGTTTAAACATGCAGTAACCTTTGTTTGCCACTTTGAGGCAATAGGAGCAAGATACATTGACATATTTTCACCTTGTTTTATGGCTATCGTGTTAGCGGACTGGAGTGTTGTGGAGTCATTTTTTTGTCCACTTAATGCCTCTTTTTCTTTGAAGGGTGAAGGAAGTTCAGTAGCTAGTCGCTAACCTTGACTGTCAGTTGTTTGGTCTTTGTGCAAAACAATGTGGAGACCAAAACAGTATGCTGATATTGAATGATATGCACTCAGACTTAAAGACAAAACTTTAGGGAATGTTATGCATTTCTGATAGCTGCAATTTCAAGGTTCACTTTAGCATCTGTCACTCTATTTTGTGTCAGCTGTAACATCTTACTTCCTCCATTTCTGTCAGTAATGTGACCTTTATGTTCAACTCAGTCATCTGGCTAAGACAGATGTCACAGTAACATTTTGAAACGGTTGGTCTGGTCCATATAAGTTTCAAGGAAGTGAGAAAAATGTAATGTGTTGCAAT